>NW_027210419.1:0-73983 GCF_027789765.1 Dendropsophus ebraccatus | reverse complement strand
GGGGGGTGACACAGGGGACTGGGGGGGAGGAGAGGGGTGACACAGGGGACTGGGGGGGAGCAGAGGGGGTGACACAGGGGACTGGAGGGAGGAGAGGGTGACACAGGGGACTGGGGGGAGCAGGGGGGTGACACAGGGGACTGGGGGGAGGAGAGGGTGACACAGAGGGACTGGGGGGGAGCAGGGGGTGACACAGGGGACTGGGGGGAGGAGAGGGTGACACAGGGGACTGGAGGGGGGGAACAGGAGGGTGACACAGGGGACTGGGGGAGGAGAGGAGGGTGACACAGGGGACTGGGGGAACAGGGGGGGTGACACAGGGGACTGGGGGTGACAGAGGGGACTGGGGGTCTCTGAAAGGGGACTGGGGGTGACACAGGAGACTGGGGGGAGCAGGGGATGACACGGGACTGGGGGGTGACACAGGTAACTGGGGGGAGGAGAGGGTGACACAGGGGACTGGGGGGAGCAGGGGGTGACACAGGGGACTGGGGGGAGGAGAGGGTGACACAGGGGACTGGGGGGAGCAGGGGGGTGACACAGGGGACTGGGGGGAGCAGGGGGTGACACAGGGGACTGGGGGTGACAGAGGGGACTGGGGTCTCTGAGAGGGGACTGGGGGTGACACAGGGGACTGGGGGGAGCAGGGGGTGACAGAGGGAAGCTGGGGGGTGACACAGGGGACTGGGGGGAGGAGAGGGTGACACAGGGGACTGGGGGGAGCAGGGGGTGACACGGGGGACTGGGGGTGACAGAGGGGACAGGGGGGTCTCTGAGAGGGGACACAGGGGACTGGGGGAGCAGGGGTTGACAGGGGAGCTGGGGAGGACACAGGGGACTGGGGGAGCAGGGGGGTGACACAGGGGACTGGGGGGAGCAGGGGTGATAGAAGGGAGCTGGGGGATGACACAGGGGACTGGGGGGAGCAGGGGGTGACAGAGGGGAGCTGGGGTGACACAGGGGACTGGGGGGAGCAGGGGGGTGACACAGGGGACTGGGGGTGACAAAGGGGACTGGGGGTCTCTGAGAGGGGACTGGGGGGAGCAGGGGGTGACACGGGACTGGGGGGAGCAGGGGGATGACACAGGGGACTGGGGGAGCAGGGGGGTGACACAGGGGACTGGGGGTGACAAAGGGGACTGGGGGTCTCTGAGAGGGGACTGGGGGGAGCAGGGGGTGACACAGGGGACTGGGGGTGACACAGGGACTGGGAGTCTCTGAGAGGGGACAGGGGGTGACACAGGGGACTGGGGGGAGCTGGGGGTCACTGAGAGTGGACTGGGGGGAGCTGGGCACACACCCCTCCTCCTCCTCTCACCCCCGGCACCTGCGCTCTCCTCTCAGCCACACATGCAGCTCCTCCATCTCTGGAGGAGGAGGCCGCGGGGATGCAGGGTGAGGTGGTTGCATCGCCACAAGTCCTGGGGCTGTAAAGCAGTTTGGGGGTCTGCACTGTAAAAAAAAAGTTAAGCTCAGCCAATCGCGGCTGAGCAGCTGATGACGCGGCGCAGAGGGGGGCCGGCATCAGGGACGGCTGCAGCAGTTCGGCTGGCCTCTCGAAGACGAGCACAGTGTCAGGGCCGCACTTACAGGAAAGCTACCATTGACGTGGGGGCCGCAAACTAGTGTCCCGAGGGCCGCAGTTGGCCCGCGGGCCGTGAGTTTGAGACCCCTGGTTTAAAGTGATATTGTCCCCCCCCCCCTTTCCATATGAGTTCTCAGAACCATTCTTAAGCTTGTATTCTGGACTTTTCATATCTTACTGTATAAAGGATTTCTTGGTGGTCTTTCCCCTAAAAAATGCAAGTTATTGTTGGTTGACAGTGCAGTATGGGCGAGGCTTCAGGCTGTTGTGCCCCATATCCCATCTACATCGGCACCATAGGCCCTGTCCCCTCTGCGACATCATTGTAATGGGCCGACCTAGAGGCCTAGGCCCTGCCCCCTCTAGTCCGCCCATCACAGAGGGCGGGACCTATGCCTCTAAATTGGCTCATTCCAATGATGCCGCTGAGGGGCGGGACCCAATTTGTAATGATGTCACAAAGGGGTGATTTATGGCGCCGTTGTAGGCAGGGATATTGGGCACAATGCCTTTGAAGCCTTGCCCATACGGCACTGTCAACCAACAATAAGTTGTATTTTTTAGGGGAAAGACCACCAAGAAATCCTTTATACGGTAAGATATGAAATGTCTAGAATATAAGCTTAAGAATATTAAAAGTATTGGACAATTGCTGTTAAGGTGTTTATACACATCAAATTTATACACATTCAAATTTGTATAGGGGCCTCCTGACTCTCCACTGATAAATGATGAAGGAAGAGAAAAGGTTCGTACGTGTTGGATTTTAACTGCCCGACCCTTTTGTTTCCAGGAGGATAAGCCGTCTAGAGCTATCTGGCAGCGGCTTGCCTTCCCTCTCCTTATTCAGAACACATGAAGACTGGGCCGTGCCGAATGTACATGTGTATGCGATCAGTAGAAGAGATAGCTTTCAGCTGAATGTTCCTTCAGCCCACCACTACTGAAGGTGTATGGGTAACTTTAGTCCTTGGGGATGCCAGTGACTCTTCCAGCTTCTTTATGTAAATGTATGTACATAAAGGATCCTTTCCCCAACATACATGCACATGGTAACATAAATCACTGTGTTCTCCTATCAATTTAATGCAGACTACAGTTTTATTTTCTCAGCATCAACCAATATTGTGATTGCAGCCTGGAAGATGATGTTTGGGTGGTGTGGTCGAGAAGAGATGGGGAAGGTTGTGCTGGTGTACAGGCTCTGTAAGCATGACTACTGTGTACATGGGGCCCCAGCTTCTCTACCTAGTGTAACTTATATTCTGAAAGAGAAGAACTCATCCAATTGTCTGTTATTTGCTCTCTGAGCAATCCATGTCAAAGGAATGTAAGGTGATACAGATCTGTCGGGTGATCCGTGATTCTCCTGCATCAGCCTTTCTTTTTTGTATACTGAAGGAAAAATGTGCTGCCCCACCCCCCTCACGCATTATACATCATATCATTTTCGCAAATTCCAATTTTTTTTTTATTCACAAACCCTTTCATGTTGTAGCATGCAAAGATTCGAGACCTATGTGTCTCCATGGTTACAGACTACAAACTATGTAGTCTGATCTGCAGTCATTTTTCCTTCCATCAGTCCCCTATTTCGTGCTACCCTTCATATATGTTATCACAAATTGGGGACAAAGGGAAGGGACTAAGGGTTCTATTACACGTAACGATCATCATGCAACAAATTGTCATATCATTCAAATTTAAGAGATAATCCATCTGTGTGTATGCAGGCAACAAAAATCTGTTTATACGTCGTTGATCGCATCTTTTGAGCTGACTATAAAATCGTCATTGATGACTCGTTGATTGTTTGCAAATCTTTCGGTGTATGAACACATGGTTCATTCGTTCGCTGTGATCAGAAGGAGTATAGAGTATACGAATGATTGTAACTAATGACTATCGTTCCGGGTATTATGGTGAACAATTTCGATAATTTATCGTTAATCAGAGAAAACTAAAAACACCTTTGTCAAATAGGACTCTAAGACAGCAGTGTCAGACTACACAGGGTTTGTTTGTAGTCTGTAACCATAGATACATAAGCCTGTACAGAAGCTGTGATGCAAAATGAATGACGTTACTTAGATTTAGATCTTATAGCCAGAGCAGACTACAGGCAGCAATAATCACTGTAAAGAACTGAGCATGTAACCATGTTACACTGTAATTTTGGTGCTACATGGAAAACATTATGGCACTGACATCCTTTTCTGATGAAGGGGTCTTAGCAGTGGGATCCCTGACAGTCAGCTTATAAAAGGGTTATCCAGAATTGGAAAAACATTGCTACATTCCTCCCAGAACAGCGCCACACCTGTCTTCAGTTTGTGTGTGGTATTGCAGCTCAGTTTCATTGACATGAATGGGGCAGAGTGGTAATACCTCACACAACCTAAGAACAGGGGAGGTGCTGTCCCCTCCCCCTTAAAAGCAGTTGTGTTTTTCTAATCCTGGACAACCCCTATAACAAAGCTTTAGCAAAGAAAATGCCCCTTAAAGTGAACGAGGCTGAGCTGCATTTAGTCCCCTCAATGTTCCTCTAATATCCCGGTTATGCTCTACATTATATTTCATAAGAACACAAGACCAGGTAGATTTACAGCCTATAAACACTAAAACTAATAGTTACAAAGCCTGCGTTATCACTGTGCAAATACTATATATCTGCTGTTTTCAATGTAGGTCAATTTTCAGAAAGAACTGAATGCACCCTATATAGGAAGTACATCGGATAAGTACACAACCCTAATACCACATCAAAGTCCAGGTCCTATATCAGGTAACCACAATATTTGCTTCCTGTGTCTATGTGTATTAAGTAATGGTAGGATGTAAAATACATGTGAAAGTCTATGTACTGCCGACATATTCCATAGACATTGTAATTGTTTGTCTACATTCCCAATGCACCCACAATGGGATTTCCATATGACATATCCACGTATAAGGGCCAGCCGGTGAACCTATTGGCATGCCGCTGCGGTGGGCAGGGAACAGGCAGGAGGATATCAGGGATCCTGGAAAGGTAAGTATAGTGTTTATATTTTCTATATACTTAAAGTGGTATTTAACTGAAAAAATAATTAAAAAAAAAATGATTTCAAATTAACTGGTCCCAGCAAGTGCCAGAGATTTGTAATTTATCAGCTGCTGCATATCCTACAGGAAGTGGCGTTTTCTTTCCAGTGTAACACAGTGCTCTCCACTGACAACCCTGTCTGTGACAGGAACTATCCAGGGTAGTAGCAAATCTCCATAGAAAATCTCTTGCTCTCCAGACTGGAAAGAATACACCACTTACAAATCTCTGGCACCAGTTGAAGTAAAAGAAACATTTTTGGTGAACTACCCCTTTCAATCAGCAGCCGACCACGCACTTCCTATTACACGGAGCAACGTGCGACCGGTGGCTGATGATTTTTAAAATTGCTGAAAGACAATGATCAGTCAATTATTGGCTCTTCAGCTGATCATTGTCATTAAAAGAGAGAGATATCTGCCTGAATCGGCCTGATTCAACAGATTATCGCTTCGTGCATTAGGTCCAACCCTTCCCAGTAGTCAGACTTCCACCAATCTAGTAGGTACCCAAAGAAACGGTTATTACTGGATTACACCTTTAAGCATCATTGACTAATATGACTGAAAACCCACTATAGTCAGGATATAACACCAGTCATGGAGATTACAATTACAATTTATTTCAGTGGGAAAAGAGGAAATCCAAAATGCCAGATCCTACTTTCTCCTAATATCTGTCTTTGGGGGAAGCTTGGAGACCCCTATACATTACATTGTTGAGTTAGGCCAACTTTTATTTTGCCCAAAGGGTTACCTTTAAAGAGTCACTGTCGTGATTTTTTTTGCCGAAATCAATAGTCCAGGCGATTTTTAAGAAACTTTGTAATTGGGTTTATTAGCCAAATATGCAATTTTCTGCATTTAAAAAGACTTTTCCCAGGTCCCCCCTCCCTTCTCTCCTTTCTGTCATCCACTGCAAAATATCAGGAAATTGTGACTTGTTGCATCAGACACAACCTGTCTGTTCTATAGAGAGGGGAGGGGGGAGGAGGGACATGAGTCGGCAGCAGAGAGCAGAGAACAAAGGATTACAGGCCCCGAGCTGGGTGACAGCTGTACTCAGAGGTCAGAGAGGTCAGTGCTGACTGTCAGAGGAGATAGCCGGTGATGTATTGTAGATTAACGCTTGGTTGTCCTGTTTTGGTGTTTTATTTCCCTCTCTCCATAGGAGAACAATGAAGACAGGGGGGAGAGAGAGCTTCAAACTGCTTTTCATGATAAAAATGTATTTTTCAGCTAATAAACCCAATTACAAAGTTCCTTAAAATCACCTATACTATTGATTTCTGCAAAAAAAAGGATCCCGACAATGAAGGGCGGAGGACTTCCCAATCCCTACCCTATAGCTATGGCCCCAACCTTTTGTTATACCCAGTGGTTGTGAATTCTCAACCATCTACAAAATATCCTTTTAAAACGACCAGAGAACAGTTCTGCCGAATATCACATTTCTGAGAACGGTTTCCCGACTTGGAAATAAAGAATTTCACACAAAGTCTATTCATACGGGGAGCCGAGCAAACTCTGACATGTCTGAGATAACCGAATCTGGGATTTAAGAATGGAAAAGTACAAGGCTTGAAAGCACTATGCATTATTGAAATCTGTCAAACACAGAGAGAATAATAGACATTACACTGCAGCATTCTGATGTGAAGTCATATCATAATCCTCACAGCTGAAATGTCACATTGTTTCACAGCTAAACAACATAAGCTCAATTTTGGAAATTTTAACACTTAACCACTTCACTGCAGACAATGCGGCAATAAGCGCCCAGTAATACAGGCATTGTTCTATGACAAATGGCAGCCTATCCCTGCAAATCGGAGCCTAGAGTGACAGAGACTAGATATGGAGCACTTCAAAAATCCAAGTACTCACCTCACCCCTGTCTTAAGTATCCACTCACAACTACAACACTACAAATCTCAGTCTGTAAGGGGGATATTTCATAAGAACCCAGTAGCTATTGCCTGGTGCCTGAATTGGACCTCTGTATGTGTATGCAGGACAAGTACTTGTGGTTAGCATGTCATGGGTCCATTCAGACCTGCATACTGGGATAGGAAACTACAGCTCAACCATGTTACAAGTACAGCCCAAGCGCACTACAACTCCAAACCCTCCGAGAGCCAACAGATGCTATCATTCTTCAGAGCAGAATAGAAACCGGGGATATCACTAGACTGTATATATGTGTCAAACTGCGGTCCTCCAGCTGTTGCAAAACTACAACTTCCATCATGACTGGACTGACAAAGCTTTGGCTGCCAGGCACGATGAGTATTGTAGTTTTGTAACAGTAGGAGGACCATAGATTTGACACCCCTATCCTACATGGTTTACACACTATCACAACCACCTGTAATCAATCTGTGAGCAATCAATTTGAGTCCACTCAGATTGGAAGAAGCAGGTGGGAATACTGGGTGCAAAGTATCCCAGACCAAGGATACCTATGTAAGGTCCTGCAGAGAGAGGTCTGGGGGAGATGCTGCTCTGGTGTCTGCCACAGAGGATTCCGAGGCAGAGCGGTGCTTGGAAATAGACCGGCGACATGCGTGGGAACTGGGCAGCAGTTCAATTAAAGCACCGTACCGCTGGCATCACCATGCCTGCGCCGATCCGTTAAGGTAAAAAACCAAAAGCTGTGTACCTGATGGTACATTCGCTTTAAGCTTTTCATAGGACTTCATCAGCACTGCGGCACAGATCCGCTACTGTGGTCCTTTTTTCAATCGCCAGCTGAGTCATTTTCTAAATATGCACTGGAGGCGGGCCCTGCGCCCCCCCAGTGCTCTGATATCCCCTCCCTTGGATGAGGTGCACCTTCAAAATCAAGTCCGGCCCCTGCCTGGCTCTGCTTTAGCACATCACACAGGAAGGGGATATCAATGCACTGGTCCCGCCTCCAGTGCACCAAGACCTCATTTGCATATTTAAAAAAAACAGCAAAAATCTCGGGAACTGGCGGCGGATTGAAAAGAGGACCACATAAGCGGAATCAGCGCGGCAGCATCCCTCGGGTCATATGAAAAGCTTAATTCGATGATTGAACCGGTACATTCACTCGCTTTAAGTTAGCAGCGTTTCTGCACATTTCTAATATTAAAAGTAACAGTTTGATGATCTGAACCATTCAAGTGTGATAAGCAGAACAAAAGAAACCTGGGAGGGGGAAATTACTTCCTTACAGCACTGTACATCCTCTTCAGTATCTTCCAGAACAAGAGGTAGACAGGTGACAATAACTCACATTTTCACATACTTTTCGAGAGACCTATAATTCTGCATAGCTGTATAATACTTTTCATCCATTCCGATACCAAGCTTGGCAGAGTGGAATGTGCCAGATATAAGGAATCCTACTGTATAATGCAGAGGTAGGGAACCTTGGCTCTCCAGCTGTTGCAAAACTACAACTCCCATCATGCATGGACAGCCAAAGCTTTAGCTGTGGCTGTCCAGGCATGATGGGAGTTGTAGTTTTGCAACAGCTGGAGAGCAAATGTTCCCTACCCCTGTTATAATGAATCTTGTTCTATCTTTGTCCCTTCAGAGTCCTCACATATGTGAAATATATGAAGGGCGATACCCTCATTGATTTTCTCTCTGCAAAATCAAGGCTAACCTGTGTAGTTTAATTTGTTTAATGCGTAGTGTATTCCAGTACATTAGGGAGGCAATTATGCAAATGAGCATAACCATACACTGCAGCAACAGCATATTCTGGGCCCAAGTTGGATCATAAAACTATAAACTATAGAAAATTAGATGTTTGAAAATTGTCCTTAGGCCCCATCTAGTGGCAAAATAAAGGTAGTGCAGTTCACAGATGTACTGCAGGTCTTTTATGGAGAAACATTTAGAATTGCACCTGGATGCACTTGATCCCTGCACTGCACAGCTAATCAAATACCGAACGTTTGGGTTCGGATTGACTCAAACCCGAACCCGGTTCGCTCATCTCTAGTGCTCTGACATTTTGGCCACCACGACCAATCCTTCCTTCCTCCCCAATGGACTGCATAAGGGGAGTAAGGTAAGGAATCTCACAGTTGACAGGATTGTGGCTCAGGAACAATCCAGCCCATGTGCCGTGCTTACACAGGTGAGGAATATGAGAAAATCTGCCTGGAGCATTCCTAATGATGAGGAGGGCGGGGAGGAGGGACAGAGGGGTTGTGCCAGCCTAATGCACAGACACTCTAGGCCACGCCAGTTAGACACAGGACTGCAAGTTTAAAAGTTGTTTTTTTAGGACAATAACTGCATCACCTGCCGAACGGACCCCAGGACAGATCTTGGATTAAAAGCAGCTATCTGAAGGTACAAGCGGTTTGGGGTGGGCAGATTGTGGGTACAGAGTCACTTTTAAGTCAATTAAAGTACATGCTAGAAATAAGGGCTGTACAGGCCTGATACATGTACACATTTGTGGATTTTTAGAGGCTGCTCCTTACATCTCTGTTTTGCTAAATACCTAAATAATAGTATTAAAATGGTATTTGTGATATAATAACATATCTAAAGCTTTGTGCTATTCCCTCTGTTGCTCCTTCTGGAAATGCATGACTAAGTAGCCAAGTCGGTGTAAGCAGTAAGGTTATGCTGTGCACTGTCTGGCATCATCAGAGCCGTTGGATACAGCCAGACAGTGTAGCCCCTCCCCTTAGGTGGAAGCCCCCCAATGGCTGTTTAGTCATATATCATATTTCCAGGAGGAGTAACAGAGGAATGACACTACTCAGAGCTAAAGAACAGATGCTCCATGACATGGTTCAGCCTTTGCAGCCTTGTAACTCACCCAGTGGATCTCTGCCACCCCAGCTTCATCCCCAGGTATCAATTCATCCTCTGCCTGAATACACTACAGCATCTTTAAAAGAGGTTATCCAGCGGAAATCTTTAGATTTCTAATTTACTTTTATTTAATTTTAAAAATGTCATCTTCCCATACTTATCAGCTGCTATGTGTCCTGCTGGAAATGTTTTTTTTTTCCAGTCGGACACAGGGCTCCCTGTTGCCACCTCTGTCAGAGACAGGACCTGTGCAGAGCTGGAGAGGTTTTCTATGGAAATTTGCTGCTGCTCTGGACAGTTCCCTGACACGGACAGAGGTGGCTGCAGAGAGCACTGCGTCAGATTGAAAAGAATACACATACAGTACATACAGCAGCTGATAAGTATGGGAAGACTTGAGATTTTTAAAAGTAAATTACAAATCTATATAACTTTCTCAAATCAGTTGATTTGAAAGAAAAATATTTTCTCTGGACAACCCTTTTAAAATGCAATCCAGTCCAGCAAATGTTCGCACATGTTGGCATTAACACAATGAAGGACAGCAATTAAATGGTTAATTACTGCGATGAAAATACCTGGTGGATGCAGCCTCAAGAGTGGACACATCAATGTTAACACCTCTGGCAACTGCAGTTTTCAGTCCAAAGACTATAAGGACAACACTGTGATTGGCCAATAGGTCCTACTACAGCCATAACTGATTGCCAACGTGTGTAATGATTTTCTACTTAGTGCAATTGTAAATTAGTATGTATGTAGTTATTCTTTTTTCCCTGGGCAGTTCTTTGCAAAAAAGAAAAAACTTTCTCTTTGGCTGGGTTTACAACTGCTTTATGTGTTTCACTATTCTCATTTCATCATGTTTAATTCTCACCATATACAAAAGGATGGTCAACTACGCTACTGTATACAGCAAAAACACATAAGAGTTGGAATGTGTTTTGTTTTTTGTTAAATGTTAAAGCATACTACTGTATAGGATATGGCAGATGACATTTTAAAAAATCATTAACATATAAGTTTTTATTTTAGCTTTACCTGCTATGATTGCATACTTCTTGTGCCTCCCCCTCAAGATGAAGTGTTGAGACTCTTCATATCTGGCATGCATTGTGTGGTTCTTTGGTGTTTATTCAATCCTAAATCCAATACATAAAACTTATCCCTCTGTACTCTGAGGGCATCTGGTGGTGACTTTATGTACTGCATGCTTTGTACAGTCAGTGAAGTGCAGTGATGGCAAACCTGCGACCTCTAGTGGCAATCATGTATTATTGCAGCCCCATTGACAAATATAAAGACATACTACTTTATGTTGTTTGTCTGAAATTTTATTCGGTAGCCTTTTCACTCACCTTGAAAGTCGTAGTTTGCCGCATGTGTTGATAAATGATTTATTTTATTTATTGTATATTAAACAACGCCAAACAACTGCTGCTGTTTGACATGTTTCTGTGGCCATTCTTGTCTGAAAAAAATACACTGTGTGAACATAGCCTCAAGAATCAGGTGCCTGCCTCTATACAGCCAGTTCTATTTGTCCCTGGCAAATGTAATTTCTTGTATACAGGGAGCATTCTTGGCTCCCTATGTATATACATTCCCATTTCTCATTGTCACTTTCTGCTGCACCAGTGCCTTACACAGACCCACCCCATGGAAGTGCTGCAACAACTCAAGTGCTCCAATATGGCAGACGCCACAGGAGTTTACCATCTCTAACTTTTCTTTGGTGCGATTAAGTCATCCAACTGCCGGACCCGAGCAGCCAGCAAGTCCGCTCAATACTAATTGTAAGCCAATGAGCGTCCTATAAACTTACATGGGAAAAGTTACATTCAGTTCATGGCCGTAGGAGACTGGCGTCTAGTTAGTGATTTATCCATAACTTGATGGAGTCTATACGGCATCATCAGTATCCAGAAAGATTGTCTAGTCACCTTACATCTCCATGTTCCAGTTCTGAGAACTTATGAAAAGTTCCTGTGAATAGCCATTCTCCTTCATCAGCCTGGGGCTCATCTTCAGTTCACTTGCCCGTCCTATGAGCATCAGCCTCATGTGTGTTCACAAAGATGGCAGTGATCCATACTGCAGCTCTCCAGACCCTAGATGGCTGACTTCTGGGGGCTCCACAGTGGGCCGCCCTACTACATATCATTAAGGTGTACCTGTCATGACCCAAATTGTCAGGATATGCCTGTGCTCACATGTCAGTACCTTATGTCTTCCCCATTCTGTGTGAGCAGCAGTGGTGAGTGCAATACCATATTCATACTTGTCTTATAGAAAGGTACAGACACCGGCACTACTGCCATGTAGTTAGGACTAAATGCTGGATGAGTGGAGTATTCCCATGTACGGTTATATGTGGTGCTCTCTTGCTGAAGATGAAGGTACAGTCTCTAAATCATCAACATATAGAAAAATGCAAGAGCACTCACCGATCCGTACTTGTACTTTATTGTTCTATCTTATTAACACATGGATTAGCAGCCAGCGAGGACGCCAACCACCTTCAGCATGACAGCTGTTTCGCGTTTACATGCGATCTGACGAAGCGTGTAAACGCGAAACAGCTGTCATGCTGAAGGTGTTTGGCGTCCTCGCTGGCTGCTAATCTATGTTTTAATAAGATGGAACAATAAAGTACAAGTACGGATCGGTGAGTGCCCTTGCATTTTTCTATATGTTGACGATATCCATACTTGTGTTGTTTGGGGGCATCCTTCCCCACCGGTGTGCCGGCTGGGTTTTGGTGGGGCATTTTGGGTTTGGTCCTGTGACATAGGGGTTGCAGGGCCGTTCCATGGCCCCCCTTCCCTGCATGTGCAAGCTTTGCGGGGTTGGCGGTCACTGACAGTGTGGAGTTAGCCTAAGGACCCGTGTGAACCAGGGGACCTGCACGTGGTACACGGGGAAATATGGTTTGATCAAATTATATACCAACATCCTGGCGTTGTTTTTTAAAATAGGCCTAGCGGCATTGGTATCAGCCATAGGTGGGATGTGCAGCCGCTCCTTTCTCTCCATGTCGTACCTGTCATGATGCCCGCTGCTGGATTAGCGGAGTCTCCCTAGATACCAACGTGCAATGAGACCGTAATGTACGTTATCCAAGGTGAACCAATGGATTCTTGGATATTCGGCTTTGGCATTTCCTGTCATGTCCTTAGGGTCCATTTACACAGAAAGTTTATCTGACAGATTATCTGCCAAAGATTTGAAGCCAAAGCCAGAAATAGACTAAGAACAGATATCAGGTCATAAAGGAAAGACTAAGATTTTTCCTCTTTTCAAATCCATTCCTGGCCTTGGCTTCAAATCTTTGGCAGAAAATCTGTCAGATAATCTTTCTGTGTAAATGGACCCTTATGCTGCGTTTACATGGAACGATAATTGGCCAGATTGTACGATTAACGATGTCGGAGTAAGGATTTTTTTTCATAACGATCAGCGTTTAGAGGGTACGATATATCGTACGGAAAAATTGTTTTGCAATCGTTTTAAGATCGCCCACCCGCAGCCCGGCCCCCCCCGCTCATCCGCAGCCCGACCCACGGTCATCCGCAGCCCGACCCCACGGTCATCCGCAGCCCGACCCCCACGGTCATCCGCAGCCCGACCCCACGGTCATCCGCAGCCCGACCCCACGGTCATCCGCAGCCCGACCCCACGCTCATCCACAGCCCGGCCCCCACGCTCATCCGCAGCCCCCCTGCGCCGGCTCGATCGCGGAGGCGAGTAAGCTCTCTTCCAGTGTACTTGTCTCTCTGTCGCTCCATAGGACATGAATAGAGCGCGGGTTGCGAGCTGACCCTGGGCTCTATACATAACAGCTGGTGGGGTCTGATACAGAGATTGCCGGGGGTTCAGGGGTCGGACCCCCATGATCTCCTACAGGATAGGGAAAAGTCATTCTTCCCGGAATACCCCTTTTAAAGGAGGCTCCTGAACTCTTTATAACCTCTCGGTAAGGGAGATCTGAAATTGGTGCTTACAAGAACATTGTTTTACATTTAATAACATCAACCCCCCTCCCCCCCTTAAGCCCCAACATGCAGTCCCATGTAATAAAAAAAACTCTCACCCTTTCAACTCACAGCCCCATGTAAATAGCATTGCCCCCTCTTTTTAACACTTCAAAATGAAGTCCTGTGTAAAAATCCTTCCCTTCTCCTCCTCCACAATACATACAAGTACATAGTTACTCATCTCCCCTGAGCCGTGTACAATGCCCCATGTTAAATCAGTCCCCTCCCTTGTATCTCCACTCCTGAGCCCCAAGCACACAGTCCCATGTAAATACCATCACTTCTTTCCTTTCAGCTCCCCCAACATAGTGTCACCCTGCACTCTCCCCACATTGCCTCAGCCCCCCACAAGTACAGCACCTCGGCCCGCCAGCTGTTGCAAAACTACAATTCCCATCATGCCTAGCCAGCCAAAGATCAGCTTTATCTGTCCAGGCATGATGGGAATTGTAGTTCTCTGCAGTGAGCACGAGTCCAGAGTCCGCCCACGCTGCCGAGTCACATGACTGTGGATGTCACATGACCTTGTGACGCCAGCGGGTCCTTCCCGACTGTAGTGGTATCCTGTACCTGGGCTGGGGGCGGCCGGGGATGAGGGACGCGGAGGTCACATGGCCTTCACCGCCGCCAACCAGCCGCAGCTCATCCGCAGCTGTCAGAAGGACGAGCAGTTCCAGGGCAGCCTGCGGGGCCGGGCACACGAGGCCTTCCAGGCGTTCACAGGTGAGTCCTGCGGCTACATCCGCCACTATCACACTACAGCTCCCAGCATGCTTTGCACCTGCTACTGTCTCATCACATACCTGGGGCCCTCCAGCTGTTACATAACTACTGTTCCCATCATGCCCTGCAGCCTGGAGAGCCTCAGGTTGGGGATCACTGACCTGGGATCATGTGGTCAAGAAAGGAGGGCAATTTACAGACATGTAGTCGGGTCGGGTTTTGCCGAGTGTAGGTGCTATGGGGAAATGATGTGTATGTGCAGGAAGTGACCCCATGGTAGATGATGTTTGGCCCCTTAATATCAGTGTTGCCCCTGCCAGTACATCTATGGACAAGCCAGACCAGTGTCTCTAGTACCCCCATGTGATGAGATGTGCCAACCAGGCACCCCATTATACACATATGGTCACACTCACACTGCTGCTTAAAGTGACTGTACCACCAGGTCCAGGCTGAAGCATTAGAGGCGGGCCGACCCACCCTTAGTGGGAGGAAACCCTAGCCCCTATATGATAGGGTTCCATTGATTCTAATGGAGTCACGTCATGGAGGGGCTGGGGTCTCTTCCCACTGGGGTGGGTCGGCCCGCCTCCAGTGCTTCAGCCTGGGCCTGGTGGTACAGTCACTTTAAAGGAGGAGTCCAATATATATTTATATATATATTCGCTCCCTGGCTGCAGGCTGACGTGTATACTCACCATTAATGATCGGCTTCCTGCGGCACGGCTTCATTCTGGTAGTAAGGCACCTTTGGGGTCCCGCTGGCGCCCATGTGCCACCTTCTCCGGCTGGCCTGCAGATAATGAGACTCATACTCTTTAATGCATCGCTATGGAAGCGCTCTCATAGAGGTGCAATGGAGACCCCAACATCCGGTGCTCAAAATCAATGGGGAAAAAAGAGGTTCTGAAAAATCGTGATGTCACCTGAACAACGCCATACCGCCACAGGAAGCCGATCATCAATAGTAAATGTATATACCAGCCTGCAGCCAGGGAGGAAAGGACGGCTCCCCTACTAATGTCTGTCACCACTTCCTTCCCAGATCAGACCCCCCCCCCCATAACAATGTGACTGATCTGTACGTCCCAGTAATAATCCCCCTTATAGCCTGTTATGATGCCCCCTGTACCCTTGAATAGTCAGATTTTACCCTGTATCCAGGCATGTCCTATGTGACTAATAATAATGCCTGTATACATGTATCCTCCTGCATTTACAATGCTTCTGCAGCCAGTAGATGACTAGATATTTAGCTTTTTTTTTTTTTTCTTCTTCTTAAAGGTGCCAAAAAATGGCTGCAGTGGAGGAAAGAAATAGAACTGTCCTGCGATCTCGCCTACTACACACTGACTACGTTTTCAGGTAAGTCGTTTGTTAGGTGAGATGTGTCTGAAAGTTTTGGAGGTTTCACTTGTCCTATTTTAATGTAATGGTCACTAATACTTCAATTATTTTACATAAATCAATAGTATATAGGAAACGTATCTTATCGGATAAAAATGCTGTCCACCCACATACTCCTAATTTTCCTAAAAAAAAAAGACAGGTCAGTGCGCTGAGAGATTGGGTTACAGCTGCCCATAGAAGTTGTTAGAGAGGGGGACAGAGACAGACTGCGGGAACTTGTTGCAGGTATTAGCTAGATCTTACCTTAGGGCTTGAGTCACAGCTTACACTGCTCAGTTCTTCTCTGTAATGTCCTTCATGCTGCTGCTTCTGATGGTGTGTTATAAAGAGAGAGGGATGCAGGATTCCCCCTTCTGTGTGCAGTGTATGGGAGACATCATAGAGGCTAGGCTCCACTCTCTAGCTTAGGAACAACCTATATAATAGAGCTGGTGCTTTCTTAGGGGAAAACTAATTTAAAATGTCATATACAAGTTATCTAGTGAGTTTTAATGTGCATGTAACGCTTATACTGAAAAGTTATGTGAAAGTTCAGACTTGCCTTAAAGGGGCTATCCAGCATTAGAGTGCGTGCACACTGAGCAATTCTCGCGGATGCCGCAAGGAATTGAAGAGGAAAGATTTCTGCTATTCGGGCGGGTTCAGACTACGGAATCCGGCGGATTCTGTTGCCCTGTACGCGCACACGGCCGCGCGCCCTCTATACCATTCTATGCACGGGCGGATTCCGCGTGACATGTCAATTTTTTCGCCAGATAGCGGAATTGGCCTGCCCATAGAATGGTGTCTAAGGAGCTGGTGGAAAGGTGCGCAGCTGTGAGCGCGTACGACCAACGAAATCTGCCGGATTTTATCCGCGCAAATTCCGTATTCTGAACCCGCCCTTCCAGAGCAGAATAGGAGCAAAATTCGAGTGGAATGCAAGCGGAATTCAAGCAGAATTCAAGCCCCATTGACTTCTATAGGATTCCTCTAGTGGAAGAAGTGACATGTCAATTCCTACGGCAGAAAGTTCCTCAGTGTGCACTAATGGGCAGAAAGCCCATTAAAATCGATGGGAAAGAGCAATGTTGCAATTTAACTGGCTGAATTTTGTGAGTATTTTGTGCATGCACCCTTATAAAACATGGCCACTTTCTTCAACAACACGCTTGTCTCTCGTTTGGGTGCAGGATTTGCAACTCTCTTCCATTTGAAGTGAATGGCGTTTAATTGCAAACCACACCTGAACTGGAGACGAGAGCGGTGCTGTCTCTGGAAGTAAGTGGCCATGTTTTTCTAATTCTGGATACCCCCCTTAAAGGAGTTGTTCAGGATAAAACAAGAGGAAAGGTTTCTATGGGCAGCTCCTTCCCTTCTCACATGAGGTCCATTGGATTTCGCACACTATAACTATACGACTGTGTGTTTATTTTCTAGGTTACCAGACTCTCGGAGAGGAGTATGTTAATATTGTGCAGGTGGATTCCTCTAAGAGGAAGGTGCCTTCTCTGCTGCAGCGCACTTTACTCATCTGCTGTCACACCCTACTCCCCTACCTACTGGACAAGGAGCTGGTGCGGCTGGAGCACGAGCTGCAGATAGAGATAGATGGAGTACGGGTCCCGCACAGCAACCTGTCCTCTGGATCCCATCACCGCTCATGGATGTGGAAGTGGATGCACAGAAAGATTGCGGCTTTCTCCGACCAACAGAAAAAGACATTGGTAAAGGCCATGTATATATTCAGACAGAGTATTACTTTCCTCCGAAGGTTTCATCTGGCTTTATTCTACATGAATGGAACGTTCTACCATATTGCCAAAAGGATTACTGGTATCAGCTATGTAAGTATCTGATGTTTCAGTCTTCTATGGACAATGAGATGTGATTTATTATAACACCGCCCTACTGTCCCCTGGTGGCAGAAGAGGGTACAACAGGGTGGATTGAAATATAGCCGATCAGTTGCAGGGCTCAAAAGGTGTATTCCATTTTGGTGCCTAGGGTACTGTATTGAGCTGTGCCAATGATCTGCTAGCATCATACCACATATATTTTACCATTGGAATGGTAATGCATGCAGCCACGTTCCATATACATATTTGTATAAGGATTTTTTTCCCTCATGTCTCGCAGCTCCGTGTGCGGGGATCACCTGGAGATGACGGTGTTGTGCGCAAGAGTTACAGCCTCCTTGGTGCCGTGTCGATGGTTCATCTCCTGTTGCTGGTCTTTGTTCAGATGCAGAGCGTTCAGCACAAGCAGGAGGCTCAGCAGAAGTTTAAGCTGCATCGGAGAATGTCCTACCAGAGGTAAGGGTCTCCACCTTATGGACCACCCCCAGCTATGGCTCATTTCTTCACCCAATAGTTTTCCTTTTATTGATGGACCTATAGATAGCTAGGCCCATGTGTTGGTCCATTAGCAGTGCCTCATTTAAAGATTATAATCATGGTATCTTCTTTATTAACCCTTAGTGACCACTGATATGGCTTTTAACGGTGGTCACTACTAGGCCTTATTCCGATCCCGTTGGCCTCTTATGGCGGGATCAGAAAAAGGATCTGCCCTACTACTGCATCGCAGTATGACAGCTTATCTTCAGCTGCCGCACTACTCCATCGCAGTATGACAGCTGCTGTAACCACCCTACAAATCATACCAGGGGCATGTAACAGTCATGTGATGAGGTTTTACTTACCGATCTGATTACCAGCAACGAGGTCCAAGCTTCCGATCTTTTCCATGGCAATCCTGGGGGCCTTCTTAAAGCCCCTGGGCCTGCCATGGATACGCCTCTGGCATGGCTGTGTAGATTGCCTGTCAGCATAATGTAAACAGGCAGTGTATTGTAACAGTGGTCAGAAGATCACTGTTTAATGTACTTTAGTGTAAAAGTGAAAATAATTGTAAAATAAAAAATAATAAAATAACCCCCCCCCCATAATAAAAATTACTTTGTACTCCCCATTCAAAAGAAACTGCTACATAAAACATAAAAAAACACAAAAAACAATACCATTATTTATACCGCATAGCGGGAAAAAAAACAGAATTGCTGTATTTTGCCTAAAAAAATCATAAGAGACCAAAAAATCGTGTGTGTGTGTGTGTAAAACTTGGTATCAATAAAAACTATTTATCTTACTGCAAAAAAAGAGCAAAACCATCTCCGACACACAAAAGGTAAGGACACTATGGATCTTGCAATGTGACAACAGTTTTTGTCTCCAAATGCTATTGTGGCCACGTTTTGGTTTCACATTTTAATACAAGAGGAGAAGTTAGTTGGAAGAAAGATCAGAAAATATTACCTTACTAAAAGAGTAGTAGGAACAAACTTCCAGCAGATGTGGTAGGTAAACCTTCCTGGGAAGAACATATATCTATCAGAAGATAATAAGAAAAGAAAAATATTAGGTGGAGTAGCTGGACCAGGTCTTTTTTCCCCTGTTGGTCCCTCCATGGTTCAACAGCAATACCCGGATTTGTGCCCGGAATACCAAAAATGTTGAAATTGATGTAGAAATTGGTTTATGTTCCTAGATCCCAACCACATGAGAAATCCTACCAGCGGCCTTCTAAATGCACATTGTGCTTAGAACACCGGCGGCACAGTACGGCCACCCCATGTGGGCACCTCTTCTGCTGGGAGTGCATCACCGAGTGGTGTAACACCAAGGTAAGGCCTCAGGCGATACCTACCAGATATTTCTACCAGAATCTCCAGCCTATCTAACCTATCTATCTCCAATCTAATCAGAGTCCCTTGTTACAGTGAGGACTGTATATATGCAGGGGAATCCCTTTAATCTGGCATTATATAACTAAAAAGCTAAATCTCATAATCCACCACTTATATTCTCCAGAGCTGCAGCATATTGTATGATGATGATAAGTCTGTTGCAGTGCCGGATGATTGGAAATGTTTACTCACTAATGCTGTGTAGACATACCTCTACCTTAGTGGTAGTCGGGGTTCCTCCTCTACAGCACGTCCCAATTTTCTGTATCTAAATACACTACAAGGCTATGTTCACCCTACATTCACACTATAGGTCACTAGACTGACCAAACAATATGCCAACAGATACGGCTTTATACATGTAAGGGGTCCATTGATTTCAGTGCAGTGAACAGTCTACTAGTGACTGGATTTAGTCCATTTCAGAGATTAAAGGGGGTACTTCGGGCGTGTGGTTATTTTTAGGGTATGGCCGGGGAAGGGGTGGAAATAGAGGCCGTCTGTCACTTACCTCCCCGGTTGCGGCGTCTAGTCCCGGATCGCAGGGGCCCCATTCTCCCATCCGGCCGCCGTTTCCTGGTCTGAGCTGCGGCTTGAGACGCGACCTCCGGGACCCGGCGCTGGAACCGGGGAGGTAAGTGACTGGCGGCTTCTATTTCCACCCCTTCCCCAACAATACCCTAAAAATAACCCCCGCCCAGGTCATGTTTTGAGGATTTCCTTAGTATTTAACAGGTGATATAATTATACTCAGTGCATCAGGTATTACCACAGGTGATCTTTGTATGGGAAATCCTCAAAACATGACCTGTTGGTGAGGCCTGAGGACTGGAATTGAGAAGCACTGTCCTAGACTATGTTTGGTAGTGTAACCTACTTTATAGATGTGAATGTAGTATACGTAACATTGTGCATAGGCAAAGCTTTTATGGGCTTGTAGGAACGTCAAGATGTCAACGCTTACATTTACACTCCATTTACATTTACACACCAGGAGTAGAGGACCATGCACACCTAATTTTCATACTGTATTCCTGTGTGGGATATCATCGCCCTCAGCCCAGGTTGTAATATAAACTGGATCCCTTTATTAAAAGAAAAAAAGAAAGGTATTATAATTTGTGTAAGACTTGTGAAGATGGGGTGTCGATCCACATGGAAATGACTAGTCCTAAGGTAAGAGTGCATTTGCATGTAACTGTGGAAACCTTGACCTTTTAGGTATTTTCTGAACTGATAACAGTATACTGAATAATGTGGCCATTATCAACTTCAGAGCGTTGCTTTTAGGGTGCCTTCACACGCACCGGATCCAAAGTGGGACCGGAGCCAGGAGCCTCACATGCAGCCACGGCGCCGAGCAGGGGGTTGGATGAATGGCACTGGACCCGCAGCATATTTCGCTTTGAATTTGAAGCGTGAAATCCGCTGCGGATCCAGTACGTGTGAAGGCATCCTTAAGGTAGATAAACCTACACCCCCCCAAAAGCTAAACACTTTGGGGGAGATTTATCAAACATGGTGTAAAGTGACACTGGCTCAGTTGCCCCTAGCAACCAATCAGATTCCACCTTTCATTTTTCAAAGAGTCTGTGAGGAATGAAAGGTGTAATCTGATTGGTTGCTGAGGGCGACTGAGCCAGTTTCACTTTACTCCATGTTTGATAAATCAGTCTCGTTGATCTGGAGCTAGCCACATTGACATTCTCTTTAAAGCTGCTACCTCAAGATTGCTTCAATGGATTACAAGGCTAGCTTAAAAAATTTGGGCTACTTCCATATTATTTCTAAACCCCCTCAGAAGTACCAGCAGTATGGTCCAGCCATGTCCTGCGTTTTGTATGTCTCATAGTATTCAGTGGTAGGCGATCGATTTTATCCGCTGCTGTCAGTTACAAGGTAAGGATGACCACCACCACCTTCTTTAGAAGCCTTAAAGGGGTTATCCTGGCTTACAAAAACATGGCCACTTTCTTCCAGAAAAATCTTCTTATGATTTCAGCCCCCTTTTTAAAGGGGTTTTCCTTATTTCACAAAGTCATGAAATATTGCCATGACATGTTATCTTGTTATGATCAGCAGGTGACTGATCTCTAGGACTACCACACATCCCTAAAATGAAGGGGGTCCTAGTGTTGGTGTGCTGCTGCTCCCCTTCTAAGCTTTAGCCTGTACAATGGTTCCCAGTGCCTCCTAGCTATGCAGGGAACTGCAGAACCACCTTACTCATTTATTAAATTTGTTTTCCCATCATAATTTCATTTTTAGGACATTTGCCTCAATCATTAAGCTAGCAATGGGAGCAGAGTGACAACTGATCTTAAAGGGGGTATCCAGCCTTATAAAATGAATGGACTAACCCAAGGATAGGAGATCAATATTAGATTGGGGTTTGACCTAGGGCTGGGCGATATTGGCCCAAATCAATATCGCGGTTTATCGCGGTTGTAGCTGCGGTAACGATAATTGAACGATAATTATGACACACCCATTTTTTTGCAAACCACACCCACTTGCTATGCCAAACGAGCAATATTTTGATTAAAAAAAGTAAAAAAAAAAATAAAAGTAATGTCGTCATTATTAGGGGGTCTCAGCAGAGACCTGGACGTGTATCTACAGGGGGTTACATAGGGAAAGGGGTGTATGACTGTAAAGGGAGGGGCAGATATGGGGTGTATTACTATACAGGGGGGCTGATAGCAGTGTATGTCTATATGGGGGGCTGATAGTGTATGACTATACAGGGGGCACGGACAGGGGTGTATGATATACAGGGGGGTGGATAGGGGTGTATGACTACAGGGGGGATGATAGCAGTGTATGACTATACAGGGGGGACGGACGGGTGTATGATATACGGGGGGCAGATAGGGGTGTATGTGTATACGGGGGCTGATAGCAGTGTATGACTATACAGGGGGGACGGATGGGTGTATGACTACAGGGGGGCTGATAGTGTATGACTATACAGGGAGGACGGATAGGGGTGTATGACTACAGGGGGGCTGATAGTGTATGACTATACAGGGAGGACGGATAGGGGTGTATGACTACAGGGGGGCTGATAGTGTATGACTATACAGGGAGGACGGATAGGGGTGTATGACTACAGGGGGGGGATAGGGGTGTATGACTATACAGGGAGGACGGACAGGGGTGTATGACTATACAGGGAGGACGGATAGGGGTGTATGACTATACAGGTAGGACGGATAGGGGTGTATGACTACAGGGGGGCTGATAGTGTATGACTATACAGGGAGGACGGATAGGGGTGTATGACTACAGGGGGGCTCATAGTGTATGACTATACAGGGAGAACGGATAGGGGTGTATGACTATACAGGGAGGACGGATAGGGGTGTATGACTACAGGGGGGCTGATAGTGTATGACTATACAGGGAGGACGGATAGGGGTGTATGACTACAGGGGGGGGATAGGGGTGTATGACTATACAGGGAGGACGGACAGGGGTGTATGACTATACAGGGAGGACGGATAGGGGTGTATGACTACAGGGGGGCTGATAGCAGTGTATGTCTATACGGGGGGCTGATAGCAGTGTAAGTCTATACAGGGGGGGCTGATAGCAGTATATGACTAAACGGGGGCTGATAGGGGTGTATTACTATACGGGGGGCTGATAGGGGTGTATTACTATACGGGGGGCGGATAGGGGTGTATGACTATACGGGGGCTGATAGAGGTGTATGACTATATAGGGGGCACATAGGGGTGGATAGAGGTGTATGACTATATAGGGGGCACATAGGGGTGGATAGGGGTGTATGACTATATAGGGGGCACATAGGGATAGATGGTGGATAGGGGTGTATGACTATAGGGGTGGATTAGGGCTTTATTACTATATAAGGGGCACATAGGGATGAAGGTATGGGAAGTACAGTGCTGCAGCTTAGGAGGAATGAATGGGCTGCAGCAGGCAGGATGCCACACACATAACTTATAGGAGACATTGCTGTGTGCTGCAGCCCATTCATTCCTCCTAAGCTGCAGCACTGTACTGTTGCTGTAATGATGCTGATGGAACTACAGTACGGCAGCCTCCCAAATGCTGCTCCACCATATCCTGCCCGTGTCCTCCCTGCACACACAGGACAACAGGTGCAGCGCTTCCCGGTCATGTGTGTGTGGTGTGAGACCGCTAGTACGGGACAGGACTGATGGGGGGGGGGCGCTCGGACGGGACTGGGGCGGGGGCGTTCGTACGGTACTGATTCGGGAGGGGATACTGGGACGGGTGCAGGCGCATTGGTAACGGGCGGGGGGGCGCTTGTACGGGCCGGGTGCAGGAGGATGGGGCACTCAGACACTCTCACCACTGCTGCTCCTCCTCCACCTCCCGCTCTGATACCGGTGTCCCTGCACATAACGTGCAGCGCTCACGCCAGGCCGCACGTGTGTGTGTGTGTGTGTTGGGGGACGCTCTGACAGGGGGAAGGTACTGACAAGCCGGGACTGGAGCGGGGAGGAGGCGCTCCGACAGGTCGGACAGCTCAGACCAGGAGATAAAAATACAAAAATACCGCAGATACCGTCCTGGCCAAGTTGAGGTCGGTTAACCGACGCCAGAGACGGTATCGGTATTTTTGCGGTATACCGCCCAGCCCTAGTTTGACCCCTGACTTCTCCACTGATCAGCAGTTTGACGGGGCTTTGACACTTGGACCCGCAGCTCTGTATATGCTAGTTGTATATGCACACATCTGACATTGGAGCTGGGGATCCCGGAGCAGCAAGGTAGCGTGTCGAGGGCACGAGGAGAGGTAAGTTACGTTTCTTTATTATGTTCCTCCCTGCCTGCTGGAAAATTTTAAATTGCGCCGGACTTCTTCTTTAAAATGACTCTGTATCCACCAACCCACCCCACCAAACCGCTATGACCATCCGTTTGATTAGAGTAAATCCTTACTGGTCGTGTCTTTTAAAATGTGCCCAGTGCCTTGGTTGAAACTTTAAACTTACAGCACTGTGTCATACTGGCGTGGCCTAGAGTGTCTTTGCCCCAGGTCTGCGACGCCTCTTCTTCTTCTTTCTCCCCACCCTCCTCCTCATTAGGAACACCCCCTGGCAGGATTTCTCCTATTTATCACCTGTCTAAACACTGCATAAGAGACATAGCGACATAGGTGCACTGTTTAGATATCCTGTTTAGAAATCCTGCCTGGGGTCATCCCTAATCATATTAGGGGGGAAGAAAGGAGAGGGGTTGCAGACCTGGGGCGAAGACACTTTAGGCCATGCCAGTATGAGACAGTGCTGCAAGTTTAAAAGATAATTTCTTGCTCTAACCAAGGCATCGGGCACATTTTAAAAGACACGACCGGTAAGAATTTACTCTCATCAAAAGATGGTCCTAGTGGTTTGGCGGGGCAGGTTGGTGGATACAGAGTCGCTTTTAACCCCTAGACGACCCTGGGCATACCCATACGTCCAGGATAGTCTACGGGCGTTCAGAGACGTTGGCCCGGTCCTCCTAAGAGTTAAGTATAGGGATTTATTGATCAAGGCCGATGAGGCAGGGAGAAGCCACATGTTGTTCAGGCAGCGTAAAGTCAGTAGTTAGCAGTAGTGGTATAAATACCCTTTAAGCAAAAAGAAATAAACTAAATGATCCTTATGTTGTACACCCTGTCCAAGATCCCGAGCCCATGAAATCTCAGATATAAATGTTTCCTGCTTTTGCACTCTGGTACATTTCGCAGTTGTTCAGCAAACATCCCCACGCTCCCTGTCTGTGTACAACCACCATCGTTCCTACACACACACGCTGATCTTACAGGATGGCAGACGTCAGCGACGTGTCTACAAGGTGACAGTGACACACTATGGAAGCCGTATGTCTCGCTTTACTTCATGCGCGCTGTGTTGTTTGTTCATGACTGATGCCGTTACATCGCAAATGACGTTGTATGCAGAACGCGCCGTAATCGCCTAATTAATTCCTGTAAGAAGTGTCTGGAAACAAGTGACACGCCATCTGTGCTCCTGATTTACAGCGCTCCACGTTTATTATGAGCATCCTAGTCCTGACTTAAATGGGTCACTAAAGAACAAGATGGAAATAACAACAGCTTTATATTAATGTTAAACACCATGGAAATAGCCCATTTATCACAAGTCACTGCGATCAGCTGATCATGTCAGATCTGACTGGAGAACATGAATGTTAAGTTACAACATTCTGACGGCAGAAGCTTTACAGCTTGGACAGATATTTTAGTTGCGGCGCTGTATACGTAAAAATGTGTTCATTCATAACAGGATAGGGGCATATCTTCTAATGGTATAGAGGAAAGAAAGGGGGATCACACTGTTTTTATAGGTGGGATCGTGCATGCTCGGCCACTGCTGCGATCACTGTCACTTTTGTTGCTGCCCATGGTAAGACAAACAATTCCTTCCATCCTTGTTCAGTCTCCTTCCCCGGTTTTGAGCTGCTGCTTTTTGGTGAAGACACAAAAATCGGTGTGTGAGCTTTTCTCTTCCCCCTCCTCCTCTGGGAGGATTAATCACAGTGAATTCATCAGCAACTTGACCTCAGCTTTACCAAGAAGCTTCAAAGTTGCAGATACAGCCAGCCAGGGATTTGTTTACATCAGCCATCTTAGAAGGGAGGGGGGAAGAGGGGGAGACAGAGAAGGAGGCTCACACACAGCTTTTTGTGTCTTTAGCAGAAAGAAGCAGCTCAGAACTAGGGAAAGGAGATTGAAGATTGAGATTATGTTTGAGTGGTAAACCCCTTAAAGGTCTGCATTACTGCTGCACTTATTTTCAACGTGTAATCAAAAAGGAAAAGAACAGCAGCAGCACAGCAAGGAAGGGGTTACATAAAGCACTTAACTGCACCTGGTATAAGAAGAAAGCCTTCATCTAACTTTTGTGATCAGTGGAAATCCTCTGCAGAATAGAAAAAACTTTACCTTGCATGCACACAGTCCAGGGTCTCTCTCTTTCTCTGTCCACCAGCCGTGCACATCATTACTAAGCCCCATCACACTTCCTGTGTTCCATCTTGTCGTGTGTTACCAGAGACAGATTTTATCTAACAACTGGCAGTGGACCGCGGAAATGTGAGACATCGATTGGTCAAGACTTTAGAACTGCTTTGCTGAGGTTATGAGTAATTTTATGTAAATGATGTGAATTACAAATACATTACAGATCACACGGGCTTCAAATGGAGGGAAGTTGTTTGATCCATGAACTATGGTAAAGTTGCTGAACATAGTAAATGGAGTACATTCAGTATCGATTATATTGTTATATCTATATCCTCCGTACTTACTATACAATCCCTTCTTTTACAGGCCGAGTGCCCACTATGTCGGGAGAAGTTCCATCCGCAGAAGCTGGTCTACTTGAGGCACTACCGATGACTTTCCTAAATGCCTCCGCCAACCCAATGGCTTCACCGGACGTCGTCTTAAGCAGCTACGTTACTACTCACGTTTAGGGATGCGGTTCTCTAACCCATCACATAAAAGCACAACTACTCCAGCCCAGGCTAACAGTGTGAGGTTTACAGCATCCCTGACACCATAATACTCTACTGACTTGATTGAATTGACATAAATCTGACAAAGTATATAGTATAAACTTATACTAGGCGTGAATCAAAAGTCTAACAAGAAGCAGATATTACCAGTCTGTTGTTTGTGCTGAACTTTATGTAGGTCTGTATACTGGTTGCAGTGAAATGGGCTTTATTGTAATGTGCTGCTTGCTACGCAATATGATTTAGCAGCTCGGATACATGTAATGCATCCCAAGATGTTGGCTGGTATATTAGTTATGGAGATCAGCTTTCCTGGGGCTATATGGTACCATCAAATCATGGTGAGTCCTGTTGTGCCCTATTGAAGCATGTGAAATACGGACACATTTTTGTATCTGTATAAGGGCAGGTTCACACTACGGAATTCTCGCGGACAATGTCCGCGGAATTCCATCAGCTGTCCGCCCGCACATCTGGGCGCCTTTCCGCCGGCTCCATAGACACCATTCTATGGGCCGGCGTATTCCGCTATATACGCTGAAAGAAGTGTCATGTCACTTCTTTTAGCAGATCGCGGAATACGCCGGCCCATAGAATGGTGTCTATGGAGCCGGCGGAAAAGCGCGTGCCCGTGCGGGCGGACAGCTGACGGAATTCCGCGGACATTGTCCGCGAGAATTCCGTAGTGTGAACCCGCCCTAACAGCCACAAATCCTATTCTGACTCTGGATCTGATGACCAGGTTTAGGCTGGGATTGCGTCTGTATTACACCAGTGTGAACCCAGCCTAAAGCTGGCCATATACCTTCAATAACTGACAGCCAAACGTTCCTCATACACCTTACCCTGGTGGGTATAGTTGACAGAATTATTCAGTGTATGGGGACCTTAAAGTGTAACTGTTTGTTTTGCAGAAATCAATGGTAAATGCAATTTTAGGAAACTCTGTAATATGTTTTAGAAGGCAAAAAGCCTATTTCTGTAATCAAAAAGCTATTTCGTACTTAACCCCTCTCTTCCTATCTGCTCATTATCAGGAAAAGCCTCTACATTAGAGGAGCAAAGTGAAGAAGAGTTTGCTGAGTGCATTACAACCTATGGAGGGGGGGGGGATAAGTGAGCAGAGAAGTAGCTGTCCAGTTTGGAGACTGTAAGGGCACATTCAACGCTGGATTCACGGGTCAGTGCTTATCTGGGAGCTTGGTGAGAGAAGATTGCAGGATGTGGTGTTTTATACAGCCCCACTTTTCTCCCCTCCACGCTCACCCACCTCCCTCGGCCTCTCCCCTCTTCATAGGGCATAATGGACACAGAAATACTGCCTCTTCTGAAGTGAGGGGGGGGGGTGTTAGGAAAACAGCTTTTTGAGTACAGAAGGAAACTATTTTGCTTAATAAAACATGTTAGTTTCTTGAAATTGCTTGTACTATTGATATTTATTGATTTCTGAAAAATAACTTTAAGTGATTTCGAGTCTATTGCAAAAAAGTCAACAGTGCTGGAAGCTTAGCAGTTGTTAAAAGATAACTTGCAGCTTCTCCATAGGGAATAATTAAAGTACTACGTGATCATGTAGTCCCAGCTTAAAAAAAGTGCCTGTCCTTTATTAGAAAAAAAAAATCTTTGGACATACCCTAAAGATATACAAAAAAATGATTGGTTGGTGTCTGGGGGTTCAGACCCCCACCAATTGCCTGAATCGGAGGCATGAAGCTGACCATCTTGTGGCAGGAGATAGGCAATACACGTCTATAGAAGTCATCTGCTGTTACGAAGACAGACCAGTAAGAGTACACGCTCAGTGACTGCTTCTCGTGATCAGTTGGTCGCTGAAGATCAGTCTTTTGCCATATGTTTAGGAGATGTTCCTAGTTTTTATTCAATGACACTGCCTATTTATAGGCCGCACCTGACATTAACAGGACGTACGTAGCCTAAACATTTGGCTTATGTGTGTTTTCTCGTGGGGTTATTTCATGTTCTATGTATCTTCCCACCCGAGTCACAAGATGCCATTATAAATGTATTATCCTATGTGATGTCCTACAGCTATCTTATAGAGAATATAAATATTAGACTGGAAGAAACAAACACTTCTGTTCTCTTCCAGCAACATATCATCATTTTCTGAATTCTTGAATTAATATATATATATTTTTTTTTTAAAGTGGGGCATAAAATGCATTTAATATTACAGAAATGACCCTTTTGATTCTGTAACCCAGGGAATTAAAAAGTAAACTCCACTAAGCAGCTAGATATGAGACATAATGGGATAGTCCTGTCCACATGACATTCATCAGAGCAGCTAAAGGTCTATTTACACAGGAAGATTATCTGCCAAAGATTTGAAGCCAAAGCCATAAAGACTATAAACAGAGATCAGGTCATAAAGAAAAGACTGAGATTTCTCCTCGTTTCAAATCCATTCCTGGCTTTGGCTTCAAATCTTTGGCAGATAATCTCTGTGTAAATGGACCCTAAGGGTTATATCCATCTTAGAGCTGGATGGCATATCCACGGGATGGATAGAATCAGGTCCCACATCTTTACCCAGAATATCAACTTCTTTCTTAGAGAGGAGTGAAACCCTGAACGCTCGGCCTTTTACTTTTATGCTCATCTCTACTCTTTACACCAGAGGTAGGGAACCTCCAGCTGTTGTAAAACTACAACTCCCATCATGCCTGGACAGTCAAAGCTTTAGGCATGATGGGAGTTTAACAGCTGGAGAGCCAAGGTTTCTTACCCCTGCTTTACACCTATCCCACCTGATAAGTTGGCAGCTACAAGTAAAGACTTCAATTCCCATTGAAGTGAATAAGAGTTAGGGGAGCTGCTGTGCACAGTGGGGCAGCATTTACTAATGCTGCCTAATACTTGACTTAAAGGGGTTATCCAGCGCTACAAAAACATGGCCACTTTCTCCCTACTGTTGTCTCCAGATTGGGTGGGGTTTTGAAACTCAGTTCCGATGAAGTAAATGGAGCTTAATTGCAAACTGCACCTGAACTGGAGACAACAGTAGGGGGAAAAGTGGCCATGTTTTTGTAGCGCTGGATAACCCCTTAAGGGTACAAACACACACGGCATATACGCTGCGTATTTATTGCTGCGATACGCAGCAGATTAGATCTAAATAACTGAACACAGTATCAAATCTGCTGCGTATCTGCTGTGTGTGTTTGTACCCTTAAAGGGGTTATCCAGTGCTACAAAAACATAGCCACTTTCTTCCAGAGACAGCACAACTCTTGTCTCCAGTTCAGGTGTGGTTTGTAATTAAGCTCTATTCACTTCAATGGAACGAAGTTACAAAACTCCACCCAAATTGGAGAGAAGAGTGGGGCTGTCTCTGGAAGAAAGTGGCCATGTTTTTGTAGCACTGGATAACCCCTTTGAAGCTTAGACCAGGCAGCCTAAAGATGTACCAAACTTCTCACAGTTTACACTACAACAGCGGTTTCTAACATGTCTAGTAAGATGCATTACATTTGTCGAGCTGCAAGCGACGCATTGGGTGACGTACTTTTTACGACAACGGTTTGCACCAAAATAGTTGGTTTTGCACACATTGGCCTAGCGTTATAATGACAGCTGCTCCAGATGCACTAGAATTATGAAGTAGGTAAAATCTCTAAACACTTGTTATACACAGTGCAGTGAAAAGAATAGGAAATCCACATCGTCCAATAAGGGAGCTTAGTTTATAATGCAACAGTAGGCAAAAACTGTGCCAAGATGTTGGCACTAGTGTTGAGCAAACCTGCTGAAAGTTCGGGTTTAGCAATAGTCCTCTGAACCTGACTGCTCGGCCTTTCACTCCTGGCGTCTGGAGAAGTGGGATGCCGCCCTAGGGAGTGCTGGAAAACATGGGCACAGCGATAGGCTACATCCACGATCTCCTGGCAGTCCCAGTGCAGCATCTGACTTCTCCAGACGTCAGGATTCTAATGGCGTGTTGTCAGGTTCGGAGGAAGTTTTGGCAAGTTCGGTCAAAACTAGTTGCCACTCAAAGCAAGATAATGGTCAACACAGACTTATGCTACGTTTACACGGAACGATAATTGGCCCGATCATACGATGTCGAAGTAACAATGTGTTTTTCATATCGATCAGAGTTTAGACGGTACGATATATCGTACGGAAAATTCGTTTTGCGATCGCTTAAGCCTATCTCACACATAGGGTAAATCGGTGAACGACTGTTTACACGGAACGATCTGCAAATTTTTTGCGAACGATGAACGACGATTTGAGAACTTGTTGAAAGATCAAAATGAACGATTTCTCGCTCGTCGCTTGATCGTTCACAGCGTTTACACGATAATCGTTCCGTGTAAACGCAGCATTACACTAGACAGTGTACAAATGCATCATATTTATCAAACAGCCTGAGCCACTGTAATGAATCTGGAGCATTTACAGCAGGGGTAGGGAACCAAGACTCTCCAGCTGCTGTAAAACTACAACTCTCATCATGCCTGGACAGGCATGATGGGAGTTGTACTCTTGCAACAGCTGGAGAGCCAAGGTTCCCTACCCCTGATTTAGGCTATGTTCACACTACGTATATTTGAGTCAGTATATGTATATTTGAGTCAGTATATTTCAGTCAGTATTGCAACCAAAACCAGGAGTGGATTAAAAACACAGAAAGGATCTGTTCACACAATGATGAAATTGAGTGGATGGCCGCCATTTAATGGCAAATATTTGCTGTTATTTTAGAACAACGGCTGTTATATTGAAATAATGGCAGTTATTTACTGTTATATGGCGGCCATCCACTCAATTTCACCATTGTGTGAACAGATCCTTTCTGTGTTTTTAATCCACTCCTGGTTTTGGTTGCAATACTGACTGAAATATACGTAGTGTGAACCCAGCCTTAGGGCAGGTTCACACTACGGAATTCTCGCGGACAATGTCCGCGGAATTCCGTCAGCTGTCCGCCCGCACATCTGGGCGCCTTTCCGCCGGCCCCATAGACACCATTCTATGGGCCGGCGTATTCCGCTATACGCTGAAAGAAGTGTCATGTAAATTCTTTTAGCGGATCGCGGAATACGCCGGCCCATAGAATGGTGTCTATGGGGCTGGCGGAAGAGCGCGTGCCCGTGCAGGCGGACAGCTGACGGACTTCCGCTGACATTGTCCGCGAGAATTACGTAGTGTGAACCCGCCCTTAGAGTGTGTTTAGGCTAAGTTTACAGTGCCTGAGAGTTGGGCAGTATATTCCACCCCATCCATTTCTTCTAGGTCATACTGCTTGATGGGTGAGGCACTAAAAGTGGCTAACACATATAGGGGGAGATTTATCAAAGATGGTGTAAAGTGAAACTGGCTCAGTTGCCCCTAGCAACCAATCAGATTCCACCTTTCATTTTCCAAAGCGTCTATGAGGAATGAAAAGTGGAATCTGATTGGTTGCTAGGGGCAACTGAGCCAGTTTCACTTTACACCATGTTTAATAAATCTCCCCCATAATACATGTGGTGCAAGTCATGGAATAAAGTTTTTATTTTTTTTTTTCTCCAACCAGAATTCCACATTTCTATAATGTATTTTATTAAAAAAAAAAAAATAAGATTTCAGGTGGGGGAAAAACCCTTTAATCTTGGCAGATAGGTATTGATCATGCATTGCAGGTGGCTGTTTTATCAGATAAGCTAATGCCAATAGCGTTTCAGAATACGACTTTGCTCCATGATGGGGGGTTAGTATACACAGTAGGCAATGTAGATATCCAGCACTTACTGAGCAGGGCCCTAATAATGCAGACATAAGAGTTTGCTTGTACTTTATGGAGCTGCACATACTCAGCCACTGACTACTAGTGATCGGTGCCAGGCGTTGGCCACACTGCATCTACTTATGTTTTATTGTTCTTGTTTGACATGAACTGTGATTTAATGTTGATTAATATATAAATGTAATGTTCACACAGGGTATTGTTTTACTTGTGGAATTGTCAGACTGTAGAAAGTTGCCTTGTGTATGTATTAGGCCTCATGCACAACAGTATATTGCACAGTATCCAAAACTTGGTGGATAAGCTATTGTAACATGGCCGGTCCGATGCTGTATATAGGACAATGTTTCCATTATAATGCTTCCACAGAAGAACCTGATGGGTGAAACAGAACCACGCCTGGAAATCTGCAGCTGCACCATTTTAAAGGGGGTTTTCTGAGCAAAAACTATTGATTGCCTGTTCACGGTGTAGACTTATGGTGAATTTAAATAGACAAATTTATCTGACAGATTTTTGAAGCCAAACCCAGGAACAGACTATAAACAGAGATCAGGTCATAAATGAAAGGCTGAGATTTCTCCTCTTTTCAAATCCATTCCTGGCTTTGGCTTCCAAAATTGGTCAGATAAATCTCTGTTTAAACGCACCATTAGGGTCCATTTACACAGAAAGATTATCTGCCAAAGATTTGAAGCCAAAGCCAGGAATGGATGTGAAAAGAGGAGAAATCTCAGCCTTTCCGTTTTGACCTGATCTCTGTTTATAGTCTGTTTCTGGCTTTGGCTTCAAATCTTTGGCAGATAATCTTTCTGTGTAAATGGACCCTTAGTAGTTGATTAGCATTGGAAATAAACTAGTCATGGCTTCATACAGTGCTGTGTTAACCCCTTTAAGGGACACAATGCACAAATAAGTGTTGGATCAACTAACAGCGAATGTTAAAGGGATTATCCAGGTTTAGAACTATTGAAGTCAATGGAGCTAAATTGTAATGCCACATACAACCTGGGGACAGGGGTGGTGCTGTTTTTGCAAGAAAGCAGCTGTGCTTTTTCTAATCCTGGATAACTGGATTTAATATTTACCCTGTTGCACCAACACAAGGGTAACATGTTGCCCATGTAATGCAGAAATGCATTGAGTCCTCCAGAGCCAGCCATATCCTTAGCCATCTCTGCTCTGGCTAAAAACAGTGCCCAACGTCTATTTTTGAGCGCTGGTTTGGTTGTCCTGTGTGAACGTGGCCTAAAGATCTTTATTTTAAGATTGACTGTATTTCTAATAAATCTTTTCTGTGAGATTTTTTTCCAATAATTGTTTTGCAATTAAAGAATTAATATTTAATTGTATTAATGCTGTTTAAATAAAACCGGTTTGTAAATCTGACGTTCTGTGCTCCTCACTGTGTAAGCCTAGGCTATGACTATTACCACTTATAACACAGGTGTCAAACTCGCTGCCCTCCAGTGGTGTTGCTAAACTACAATTCCCATCATGCCTGGAGAGCCAAAGCTTTAGCTGTCCGAGCAGGATGGGAATTGTAGTTTTGAAACAGCTGGAGGGCCATGTACCTGACACCCCTGACCTATATGCTCTGACTACATGCACAGTGACAATTGCAGCCTATAGTAATGGCTATTACATGCCAAATATCTGGAACGGTCCAGAGTAGGAAAGGCTTTCTATATGAATCCCCATAGAAAACCTCTCCTCCTCTGAACAGTTCCTGTTTCGGCCAGAGATGTCAGCAGAGAGCACTGTCTCAGACTGAAAATAAAACACTTCCTGCAGGACATACAGCAGCTAATAAGTATGGGAAGAGTTGAGAATTTAAATAGAAGTAAATTACAAATCTACCGTATATAAAACTATATATAAGGTTGGTTTACGGTCCATTTACAAAGAAAGATTATCTGCCAAAGATTTGAAGCCAAAGCCATATCTCCATGAAAAAAAAAAAAAAAAAAAAAAAATCGCTGTTTCTGTAAACTGCTGGCGTTTGCTTTTCCGTGTCTTGCTGTAAGTGGCACTGTGTACGCCGCCATGGTGGATGCTATATTCATAACAGAGTGTCCTCCACACGCGTCTAAATTGAAAATTCAACTTTATTTAGTCAGGCCATTAGCTGTAACCAGTTTTACAAGTACTATCTTAGTACAATCAGATCCCATCTGACCTCCATACTCCACCCACTTATACTAGATCAGTGGTTTCCAACCTGTTGCAAAACTACTGCCAAGACTGGGAGTTGTATTTTTGCAACATGTTGGAAACCGCTGCACTAGAGCAATGAAAGGTGATGTCTCTTCACCTTCTTTATTTGGCAGGGGCAGCAACCAGGGGTTAATAAGGTACATTGTCATCTTTAATAGCTGCATACATCTAAAATCATGAACAAAACATGCAAATCAACGTATATACAAAAGGAAAAATGGAATACCCGACAAGTCTGCCCCGACCCTGCTGGTACTGGTGCTCCTGTATCAACAGCCTTATGGGAGGGGTGTGTGGCCTAACTTATCCTAACAACCATCACTAGGTGATAAATGAAGCACAGGCTCCCTAGGTTGCTAGGGATAAACTGACCATACATTCCAAGAGACAGTGTTGATACAGGAGGTCCGTTCTGTTCCTAGGGAACAAAAATGCCAAGAAAAAGAAAAATACTTCAAAACTAATTTCAACCAATAATTAAAAATATATATCTATAAATTTTATGTTTTCAAATAAACTAAAAAAAAAAAAAAAAGTTTTGAACCAGTGAAATGAAAAAAAAAAAAAAAGTTAACTATTACATCGTATGTGGCCACAGAGTTGAGCTGCAATACTATACGCGACCTGTGAAAAGGAGTGGCACTGTTTATTGGAGCAAACAGTCATCATTTTAACCTGTACAAGCAATCTACATGTGACTAGACAATGATTGAATATTTATGAATGGTCAAGCTGACTTATCTGGGTCCTAATCGGGACTCCCTAAGCCTAAGCTGCAACCCATAGGTCTCCAGCTGTAAGGACATGCTGAGAGTTGTAGTTTTAGAGAAGTCAGGGAGCCACAGGCTGTGGACTGCTGACCTAGGGGCATGCAAAGAGCAGGAGATCCTTCTAAAGAAATAAGCAAGATGGCACCAGACCCAGGATCTTATAAAACTCCAAATCAGTTATAGGGGTTATACAGAAAAAGACAGACAAAGTCGTTTTCTTTCACAAACAGCATCACCCGTGTCCTGAGGTTGCATGTGGTATTGCAACTCTCCTGCATTTACCACACACACTGAGAACAAGAGTGGTGCTGTTGCTGAAAGAAAGCAGCTGTGTCTTTCTCTGAAAATAGAGTGTCAAAAGTTCAACTACATCTAAAAAGACCACCAACTAAGCGAATCGCAAATCTACTTATCGGCCTGCTGCTCTACTCGGGGTGCCTGGAAAAGCTGGACCCAATCCTGGGAAACTTCTCCCAGGACTGAATCCAGCTTTTCCGAGCAGCACGGACTTCAAAGGCAGCAGGCTAATAAACAGATTGCCGAGCGGTTTGCCTAGTTTGTACGGTAAATTTGCTCATCTCTAAGTATGAGACCAAAGTCTAAAATGCAGTATAGTAAGAAAGGAGCAGCTCATCGCCATTACTTCTCACTATAAGTGATCATTGGTTAGGAAAATATATCTAGGAAAACCCCAAATGAAAAAAACAGCCTAGTGGAGGCGGACATTTTTCTTTAACCGTTTTGATACATAAGGTCCTGGTAAAGAGAAGGTAACATCCCGACACCACACTATAAATAATAAAAGGGAATGCAAACAGTAGCAAGCAAACACCAAGTAGCCCTCCAGGACGTGTCCCAATAAACTTTCATCCAACAAACTACTATAACAATGAAAACCTTACAGCCATCACCTCCAAGCCCTGAATTATGCTTCTGATGTAGGAGAGGATCGTATAGGGGCAAACCAATCAGAATCCATGTTAGAGTCCTGTGCAGTTTAGTACATGAAATCTGATTGGTTGCTGTGGGCATCTCACGTTTCAATCATATCCATTGAGTACAACATACCCATCTACCCCCACCAGCGGCTTCTGTCCCGACTGCTGACAAAGCCGAATGGACCCCTGCACTGACAGACCCGACTGAATTTAGTGGGTAACTTCAAACAGACCAGGAGGTAAAATATGGTAAAATACTTGTGTACTATAACAGACTGATGGGTATACAGACTAAGCCTATGCGCACACTCAGGTTAAAAGTCTGTGAGTTCAGATTTGTATCAAGTAGAGATGAGCCCAACTCAACCATGCTCAAGTCTGATCATTCAAGCATTTGAATACCGGTGGCTGAAGAAGTCTGATGCAGCCCTAGGGAGTCCTGAATGAACATAGGCTGTTGTTTTCTTTTCAGTCTGATACAGTGCTCTCTGCTGCCACCTCTGTCCATGTCAGGAACTGTCCAGAGCAGTAGCAAATTCCCATAGAAAACCTCTCCTGCTCTTGACAGTTCCTGTCTTGGACAGAGGTGGCAGCAGAGAGCACTGTGTCAGACTGGAAAGAAAACAACATTTCCTGCAGGACATACAGCAGCTGTTAAGTACTAAAAGACTTAAGATTTTTAAACAGAAGTCAATTACAAATCTATAAGTTTTTGAAACCAGTTGATTTGATAGAAAGTTTTTCACTGGAATACCCCTTTAATGGTCACTTTCGCCATACTACACAGGAGTCTATGGCCAAACAGACAGGACACTTGGCTAAATTAACCCAATATAATTCTGCTTTATTAAACCGTGATGGAAAACTGTGAAAAACAATGTTAAAAGAAGGGAAATGTGGGGTCTACAGCATAAACGATTCACCGCACATGCATTATGGCAGGTGTCCTGTGCACAAAGTACAACCTTGGTACAAGGCGACAGGAGATGGCAAAAGATTAGTCCATTTTATGGTGCGTTCACACCTACAGGATCTGCAGCTGATTTTCTGCAGCAGATTTCATTTAAATAACTGAACACAGCATCAAATCTGCTGCAGATCCTGTAGGTGTGAAAGCACCCTCAAGGGGTTTTACAAAATCCAGAATCACATCTTTATCTAATTTGTACACGAGACTTAAAATGACTAAATAAGATAGAGTAGTGAACGAATTTGGATGGAATTTTCATGTGGCCAGATTGGTTTTTTTCCCCCTGAAGCACTTATCACCTATTTGCTGATTTCCACAACACTCCAGATGCAAGAGAGCGATTAAAAACTAAGAGTAAATAGGGGACTGGTGATGAGTGGGGGGTCTCAGCAGCTGCACCCCCACTCATAGGGTCCTATTCCACGGAGTGATAATCTGACAGATCCTTGGAACAGAGACAACGATCAGCCGATGATCGTGTCGCTGCGTGGAATAGCGATGCGCAATGGGTGACCAATGATTTCACAAGCACCATACTTTACCTAGGCATGTTGCAGGTCTTCTGCGCTCCTTCTTCCTCCCGATCCCGCGCTCAGCAGCAGCTTCGGTGCGGCCTGTCTTAGCTGACAGACTGCTGAGCCAATCACTGGCCAGGGCCACCACGGCCCCCTGGACCGAAGCTGCTGCTGCTGCGCGCGGGATCGGGAGAAAGAAGGAGCGCAGAAGAAGCCCTACAACATGCTTAGGTAATGTATGGTGTTTAAAGAAGGGCTGCAAGGACATCAGTAACGATGTCCCTGCAGCCCTCGCTAAACGATTATCGGGCCATGGAATAGGCCCAGTAAACGAGCGCCGATCTAGCAGATCGGCGCTCGTTTACATTATTGATGGGCCCCCGTCGGCCCGTGGAATAGGACCCTTAGTGATCAATGCCTCAGGCTGGAACACCCCTGTAACCAATGCTAAGTTTTAGAAATATTAAAGGCAATACCACCAGTGACAGACTGCATCCCACACACTGTGAACCTGCCTCTTATACATAGTAGATGCAGCCATTTTTGACATTTGTATATGCCAGCTCTCATGACGCTGTGATGTCACATTGTGGCTCTATAGCCTCAAAATGGCTGCCCCCACAATGTGCGGATGGCAAGGTGTCTTTACTTCTGAATTGCACACATACACTCAACGGCGCTGTGATGGTACACTGTGCAAAGGTAAGAACACCCTCAGCAAGAAAGAAAGAAAAGGTGGGCTACCGTCTCTGTTATGTCGCTTTAAAATCACCTATGCTTATATATGGATAAAAAGGCATTGTTACAATGGCTCAAAACTGTTTTTTTTTTCTTTTTTTTGTTGGTTTAATTTTTACATAAGAAAGTCAAAAAGAAGGTGAGAGTTTCTTTTAACTGGAAAATGGCTTCCCGGTTTCCTCCTTTCCTTTGTATTTCCGCTTGCCGTGTGTGAATGGGATGTATCTGTATTTAATCATGTGCTGCAAGACAAGAGGCCGGATGTTAGCCCTCAGACATTGCAAACGGGGGGGGAAAACACAGAAAAAGTATAAGGCTGACACTCATCGGGGTAATTGGTAGCGTTATGTTACATGTTTTTAGTGCACTGTGTGTAGTACTCATCTGTTCTAGAACAGCACTCAGACAAGTATAACTTTGAAGGCTGGATGGGTGCCCTATCATGTACTATCCTGCATATACTGGGTGGGTGCCCTCCTATCATGTACTATCCTGCATATACTGGGTGGGTGCCCTCCTATCATGTACTATCCTGCATATACTGGGTGGGTGCCCTCCTATCATGTACTATCCTGCATATACTGGGTGGGAGCCCTCCCATCATGTACTATCCTGCATATATACTGGGTGGGAGCCCTCCCATCATGTACATACTGGGTGGGAACCCTCCTATCAAGTACTATCATGCATATACTGGGTGGGTGCCCTCCTATCATGTATTATCCTGCATATACTGGGTGGGTGCCCTCCTATCATGTACTATCATGCATATACTGGGTGGGTGCCCTCCTATCATGTACATACTGGGTGGGTGTCCTCCTATCATGTACTATCCTGCATATACTGGGTGGGTGCCCTCCTATCATCTATTATCATGCATATACTGGGTGGTAGCCCTCCTATCATCTATTATCATGCATATACTGGGTGGTAGCCCTCCTATCATGTACTATCATGCATATACTGGGTGGGTGCCCTCCTATCATCTATTATCATGCATATACTGGGTGGTAGCCCTCCTATCATGTACTATCATGCATATACTGGGTGGGTGCCCTCCTATCATCTATTATCATGCATATACTGGGTGGTAGCCCTCCTATCATCTATTATCATGCATATACTGGGTGGTAGCCCTCCTATCATGTACTATCATGCATATACTGGGTGGTAGCCCTCCTATCATGTACTATCATGCATATACTGGGTGGGTGCCCTCCTATCATCTATTATCATGCATATACTGGGTGGTAGCCCTCCTATCATGTACTATCATGCATATACTGGGTGGGTGCCCTTCCATCATGTACTATCATGCATATACTGGGTGGGTGCCCTCCCATCATGTACTATCATGCATATACTGGGTGGTAGCCCTCCCATCATGTACTATCCTGCATATACTGGGTGGGTGCCCTCCCATCATGTACTATCCTGCATATACTGGGTGGGTGCCCTCCTATCATGTACTATCATGCATATACTGGGTGGGTGCCCTCCCATCATGTACTATCATGCATATACTGGGTGGGTGCCCTCCCATCATGTACTATCCTGCATATACTGGGTGGGTGCCCTCCTATCATGTACTATCATGCATATACTGGGTGGGTGCCCTCCCATCATGTACTATCATGCATATACTGGGTGGGTGCCCTCCTTTAACGTACTATCATGCATATACTGGGTGGCAGCCCTCCTATAATGTGCTATCATGCATTTATACAGTCTCACCATTACATTACTGCTACCCTGCAATAATGACTTGTACAGACCATGGTCATGTATTATTAGGGGTTAAAAACTTACCTTTATTTGTCTCTTCATAGTAATGCAGAACAGCATGATAAAATACATGACCAGGATAGGCCAAAATACAGGGACATTGAATGCGTCAAAGAAGGTGCACACCATCGCCACAACGATCCCTTTAGTAGCTGAATGCCTTGAAATAACAAAGGAAAAGAGGCTTATATACCGACCTGAGTATTACCATAGACCAGGGGTAGGGAACCCTGGCTCTTCAGCTGTTGCAAAACTACAACTCCTATCATGCCTGGACAGCCACAGCTAAAGCTGCCATTGACATTAATTCACCACATTTATTTTTATCTGTTCCAACAATGAAATCACTTCAGAAGTGGCCATACGTGGCTCCCTCCATAACTCCCATAGCCATGGAGAATGGAGAGAGACAAGTGACACCTCTCTATTGAATTTAATTACATAAAAAATCAGCTGCACTATAGTAACAAATAGAGATCACAGGCTCCCTCGGTGTCCTTTTGTGGTGTCGCCAGTTTCCCCCACTGACTCCAATACCTCCACTTCCTAGACAAACTCGTCTCTGGAGAGACAGCCCGCTCAGCCAGTCACTGGCTGTGGCACTGTCCCATCTCAGTCAGTGATTGGCTGAGTGAGCTGTCACTCCCGAGGTGGAGGACAAGGGGGGGGGGGGAGGGGACATGGCCAGGTAAGCGCAGGCTCTCTATTATTTTGTACATAACAGCAGCAAAATAATTAAACGTTGCCTAAAGCTGGACACCCTCTTTAAAGGAAACCTGTCACCCGGGACCTGGGCGCAGAGCCCGCCTGACCCCCCGGTGCAGCCCAGGATACTTACCGTTTCCTGCAAGTCCCGCTCCTGCACCCGGTCCCAGGACGGAGATATCGGCGCCCGAAGCTGTGCGCGCGCTGTATGCTAATCAGCAGAGTTGATTCCAATGCCCATAGAGAATGACTGGAGCTGTCATTCTCTATGGCGTCGGACTCATCTCAGCAGCGCACGTGCACCGCTTCCGACAGGGATATCTTCGTCCTGGGACAGGCTCCAGGAGCGGGACTTGCAGGAAATGGGCTGCACCGGGGGATCGGGCGGGCTCTGCGCCCATGTCCCGAGTGACAGGTTCCCTTTAAAGCTTTGAATTACAAACCTACACGGAAGCAGCTGAATAGAATTCTTGAATAGAATAGAATAATGTGACAGTAAGGGGCGTCCTAAGGACTATGTGACAAGAATATTTAATGACAAGAGCCATACAAATAGACAACAAGAAGAAGAAGGGATGATCAATTGAGAACTGCCTGGTCAGGTCTGGAACCAATAAATATCAAGTATTTGCACTAATAAAGTGTTTTTTTAAGGAGTCTCATACTATTAGGTGTTTCTGCCGATCAGGACCTGGCAGCTTTCTGCTGACCACCCATGGGAGTAATGAGTATATTGGACAGACTATGGATGTATCTGCACAATGCAGTACTGTTGCAATACTGCATAGTTTTAGTTTACAAAGCTCTGCAGTAACGCAAAATGTGTGAACACAGCCTAAGTGCCCGTTCACACTACAGAATCAGGAGGCTCTTGGTTCAGATTCCGTAGTGTTAACGGGGCCTAGTTGGGTGGATCTGCAGCATGTGGCATACAGGAGGATATTTCTCGTTTGATATGTGCCCATTGAGCATTGTGCCTCCTGTTGCACAACACCGTCTGGTGAGTCCCTTGGTTTGTTCATTCAGGATCCATTGTGATTTCTACTACACAATGAAACGTCTGATTTGTGTTTTCCATCAATAAAAAAGGTAACACTCACCAAAACTTAAATTCTGGCAGCCTCCGGATGAACGGACGAAACTCTTCATTCTGTTTTGTGGGTAACGCAGGCCCCTCATCTACAAGGGAAGAATAATAGGGGTATAAAACAGAAGTTTGAGAACACGTCCTACAAATTAAATAAAATAATAAAAAAAAAAACGCACACTGGTGTACAACATAGCAAAACCTTCGGCCCTCAAGTTGTTGCAAAACTACAATTATGGTTTTGCAACAGCTGGAGGGCCGAAGGTTCCCCATCCATGACTTGGGTTATCAGACTTTATCTTAAAGGGACACCAAACTTTCAGTCAAAAACATCGCCATTCACTGATATACTGTGTAGTTAAATATTCTCTTTTATTTACAGCTATTTCATACGGGAAAGGGGCTGACTGTCATATCCCTCTACAGGATTAGTCAACAAATCCACAATGATGTCTGCCCCCATGATCACTACTTTTTCACACGTATCTTTAGTTCTGAGAATCTTCGGACATATTTACATACACGTGTTGTAATGACAGCAGCAGCTCTATCTATACGCTATACATTTATATGATGCCCGTTTATGGTTTAGTGTCCCTTTAAATAGATATTTTATGCCAACATGACATCCTATCGGCAGCACACACTTTGGGGCATCTGCCATGAATAATATTTATACCCTAAACAAAAGGATAAGTTAATAGTAAGGAGAATGTTATCAGACTGTACCTGAGTCTTCCATTAAGGACGGGTCTACCTTCGGCGATAAGAATGCTATGAAGAGATTTAGATGGTAGATACCCAAGGCATACGTTACTATATACCAACCCTGGAAAAAAAAAAAAGAAAATGCAATAATATATAAGTATGTAGTGAATTTATTAGCTGTGCTTCTATGACATATATATCCCCTGCACGTCTCAAGGATAAGTGAGAAATACTAGGACTTGGCCTCCTATTGTTAAGACCTTGTGCTCCCTGTCTCCACATCTGCTATTATTGATGCCTAAGTCACAGATGACACTGAAGGTGAATGGCTTCTCTCATTCTTCTTCCTTCCAATGTCCTATATATCCACTTCCCCTCTAAAACATGAGGCAGAGGAAAGGGCAGCTGAAAATACTAGAGCGTGCAAAGCCAATACTGTGTTATTAAAGGGGTTTTCAGAGACCAGAAGGCCATCAACATCAAACTGGTGCAAGGGGGGAGTTAAGGCCGTATTACATGGCATGATAATCTGGGGGAACCGAGCATCGACCTGCCAGCTTAGCGCTTGTTTCCTTCTCGTTACCCGCTATTACACGCACAGACAGCAACCAGGGAGCAGCGGGAGGGGCCGCACAAACAATCTATTGAAGTCAGCAGCAGTCTGCTGCCACCACTCCTATTACTCGGAGCAGTGTGCTGCAGACTGTTACCACACAAATCGGGATTTTTCAACATGTTGAAAGATGATGATCAGCCGACATTGTGCATGATGATGTCCTATAATGCTGGGTTTACACGGAGCGATAATTGGCCCAAACGTACGATTAACGATTTTGAACTAACATTTTTTTTAATAACGATCAGCGTTTAGACGGGACGATATATAGTACGGAAAAATCGTTTTGCAATCGCTTAAGCCTATCTCGCACATAGGTTAAATTGGTAAACAACTGTTTACACGGAATGATCTGCAAATTTTTTGCGAACGACGATTTAAGATCAAAATGAACGATTTCTCGTTCGTCGTTAGATCGTTCGCTGCGTTTACACATACGATTATCGTTCAAATTCGATTGTTATAGTGCAGATTCGAACGATAATCGTTCCGTGTAAACGCAGTATTACACTAAACAATTATAGGCCTGAGTGTTTGGCCAGGTAAAGCTTATAATCATTTAGTGTTTAGACTCTTGGCAGCACTGACAATTACTTGTTTGTAGGGGGTCAATGACCTCTATATTCTTTACATTACTTTAACCATCAAATAGGCCTTCACCGTATTCAAGGTGAGTTAATGGTCTAGAATAAAAGTATTCGTATACAGGCATTCACACCACTATATTTTGAAGGGTCCCTTTCATCTGAAAAAACGAATGGTTGAGGAGTTCAGATTAGGCAATATTCTAGTCTCTAAGGGCAGGGCTCCATAGTGATGCTCACAAGCCATTGTACAGGCTCCACCTGGATGTAGAGCCTTGAAGCCATCTTACATGTTAGCACTGGATTAGAGGACATTTCATCATACATTGTTAATGATAAAAGTACAACTTACCTGTAGTATATAAACTCTTATCATGTAGAGTCCGCTTAAGCCAAGGGTCATCAGCCATCGTACCGCTGTGTAAGGTGTGGATTTGTCTAGCCATGACTGGTAAATCTGAAATGCAAGTTACATATATTATATTAGTATTGGGTTTAGTTGATAGAGCTGAATTCATTCATTAATGGTGTGTTTACACAGACAGATTTATCAGACAGATTTTTGAAGCCAAAGCCAGGAACAGAATATAAACAGAGATCAGGTCATAAAGGAAAGACTGAGATTTTTCCTCTTTTCAAATCCATTCCTGGCTTTGGCTTCCAAAACCTGCCAGATAAATCTGTCTGTGTAAACGCACCATTAGATCTCTGCGTCCTCATTTCTGCACCTAGCGAGAGAGTCTCCCCCTCTGGAGGACCTGGCCCATCCTGTATTACACAGACAACCCACTCATTTGAATAAGCACTGTGTAATGCTTATTCCCCCCTGTGGTGACGTTGCAGGGAACTGAATACTTATTTAACTGGGTACTTTGGAGAAAAAAAAGTTTTTAAATTAACCGGTTTAAGGTTTTATAGATTTGTAAGTTACCACCAGTAAAAAATCTCATCAGCTGCTGTATGTTCTGCAGGAAGTGGTGTATTATTTCCAGTCTGACACAGCGCCCTCTGCTGCCACCTCTGTCTATGTCAGGAACTGTTCAGAGCAGAGGAGGTTTTCTATGGGGATTTGCTGCTTTCATAGATAGAGGTGGCAGCAGAGAGCTCCATATCAGACTGGAAAGATTATACCATTTCCTGCACGACATACAGCAGTTGATAAGTGCTAAAAGGCTTTATGTTTTGTTTGTTTTTTAAATAGAAGTAAATTACATATCTGTATAACTTTCTGACACTAGTCAATTTAAAAACTTTTTTTTTTCACTGGAGAACCCCTTTAAGTTATTGAGTCAGAAGGGTCACCCATTTAACATGTGTTAGCTCCATTCTGGACCATTGCTTTGGCCTGCATGTTGTTTATTTTAATGGATTTACATTAAAGCTATTTTGAATTCAATGGTATTGTATAGGAACTTTATACCTTTTAATGCCATGTATAACCAAGCGTCTCTCTAGAGCCCTCCGTCATAGTGAAGGATAAGAAAAGAGCAAGCTACTACTTCTGTTCTATATGACCTGTATACATTTTCTTTCTGCAGGTATCCATTATAATCCTACACTGAAAAACCTCTGCTGTAGAGTTCAGCAATTTCCCGTTTGCTGGAGGAACTTTTCTTGGAGGGACATAAGATGCTGGTACATAGAGCACTGCTGTTACAGTATAGGTCCCCTTTAAGAACCCAGCACTACCCTCTACCATGCCAAATTTAATTTCTGCACAGACGCCATCCACAGAAAATAGGATTAGGAAGAGAAAGTTCTTGATAATGAAGTTAAATTCTTGAACGGCTCGACTATCAGTTTGTAGAAATTAATCCTTGGCAGGACCGCACGATCCGCGTTATTAAAATCCCCCAAGCAAACACATTGTTCTAAACTAACAGGGTGGAGGCCCCCAAAACATAATCCTGTAAGTAACCTTAAATGTGAAGTTAGACGTTCCAGATAAAACAAGTGCGCACGAGGCGACGCGGGAGGACGCCATGTATCACAGTCTGACAACATCATGTGATCATCCTACAGAAATCCTGGAAAACAGTCACCGACTATAGGTGGGCAACATATCTGCTTTTTTACTGTTCTCATGATGATGGGGGTCCCAGTGGTCCCCTGTACATGGTGAGCGCCATCCTTGCTGCACTTCATCCCAGATTTCCTATAGGGGACGTATCATGTCTATGAAGTTATTGCTTGGGAGCAGATATCCATATTGGCAGCTCACACGCTCTGACTTTATATTATTCAATCTCAGACTAAGACGTGAAGAATAATTGGTAGCCTGAAGCCTTTCTGACATCTTAGCGATAGTAATGGCTAATCCTAGTGCTGCCGTACAGTGACACAGATAGGCAGGAACAGCGTGTCCCATGAAAATCACACTGACAGCACATCTCATATAGTAATCCCTACTGTAGGGGAAGACACTAGCCAAGACAAGTATCCTAAAGTTACACCGGCGTCTGGCTGACAATAGCTGGTTCTGCATTGATGGGGGTCCCTGATCTGCTCGCACATCCCTATGAGCCAGAGACCAGACTGAAACCACTTACAGCAGGCTGATATCTCCTGTCACTTTACAGCTGCGTTTACTAGAGGAAAGGCCAGCAGTCATCTTATAATCATCATAGGCAGGATTACAGTGACAGGTAACAGCCCTATAATAAAGCTGGGGGGGGGGGGGGGAGATAACAGCTTCTCCTTCCTGCACAATGACCTCTGCACAGGTCACATAGCGTCAGGGCATTGTTGTGGCAGATCATTCATATAACTGAGTCATGGAAACAACCTGGCTTGAGGTGCTAACCCGACCTTGTGATGGTGCAGGTTGTTTAAAGAGCCTATTAGATGGTTTAACAAACATGCAGGGAAGGGGAGGGCCGGGCGCAAAAACCATTGCTGGATTATTTGTAAAGACTTTTGCCTCTATCATTCGTTGCGCGTTAAAACTAAGCGACGAGCCGATGAACAAACGTTTGTTGATTCTTCAGCCATAACACACAGGGAGATTATCGTCCCATGTATTAGAGCCCCTAGAGAACCTGTTAAATAATCTTATTTTTTACAGGCAGCTAAGTAGCGGCGACCCTTCCCAAATTAATGGAATTGATATCAGAGTACAGGGAAAACGACAGCAAAAGAGATGTCACCTACCTGCCCTAGCCTTGTGAAGAAGCGATACATCAGCGAGGACTTGCCATGTACTGATTCTCCGATACTGTCTCCCTCAGACATTCTATTTCTGTGAAAACACAATGGAAGTCAATGGGATGAGAGGAAGTAGAAGCAATCCAAGTCTGGAAAGCCACAGAACGAGTTTTACTTGGACATTCAAATGTAAAAAAAAAAAAATTATATTAATTAATATATATATATATATATATATATATAGATAGATAGATAGATAGATAGATAGATAGATAGATAGATAGATACTGAGAGAGAGAGAGAGAGAGAGAGAGAGAGAGAGAGAGAGAGAGAGAGAGAGAGAGAGAGAGAGATGAGCGAACCTGGAGCATGCTTGAGTCGATCCGAACTTTCGCCATTTGATTAGCGGTGGCTGCTGAACTTGGATAAAGCCCTAAGGCTATGTGGAAATCATGGATATAGTCATTGGCTGTATCCATGTTTTCCAGACAACCTTAGAGCTTTATCCAAGTTCAGCAGACAACGCTAATCAAATACCGAACGTTTGGGTTCGGATGGACTCGAACCCGAACCCGGTTCGCTCATCTCTAATAATGAACCTTATTATTACTACTAATATTAAGCACCAGTTCATTCTAAATGATATATAAATGGGAATATACTCTTTATAAAGTAATGACAGCCAATGACCAAACTGCCTGGTCGTCCAATAACTGCACAGTGTGCAGCAAAAATGAAATAGCAATAGAGCTGTAGAGTGAAGCGCTGAGCTGCGCGCTTCACCTGGCTCTAGTGATCATTGGCGGTCTGAAAATCTAGAAACCAATTGATCAAAGTTAAAGCGAGTGTACCAGCAGTACATTTTCTTGAAGTTATTCACATGGATAGAATGGCGCCAACGCGGGAAAGCCGATGCCGCAGTCCTTTTTTTGAATCACAGCCTGGGTCCTGCGTACAGCGCCGTTCTAGTTCTGGGCACCAGCTGTCCTGCCCCCAGTGCTTCAGCCCTGGCCAGTGTCTTTTCAAAAAAAAAAAAAAAGAAAGGACTGCGGCATCGGCTTCCCCTTGCCGGCGCTGTACTATCCATGTGAGCAGCTTAAAGCGAATGTACTGCTGGTACATTCGCTTTAATAAAATGTATTGAACAATGGCTTTTCCAACATAGCTGATCACTAGGCTAAGCTACCATGTGAATCAGGATAGTGGCTTCTATCTGCTGTGCTTGCATCCCTAAAACAAGAAGTCATCAAATAGTCCTATCTACACCCATAAAAGCTGTCAATAAAAAAACCATGAGCCCTCACACAGCTCTATAGATGGAGTAAAAAGGGAAACAGATAATAGGGGTTGAATTAAGTGTAAGTTTTACAGCATGGTGAACAGTGTCGAATGACACCGTCCCCAGCCCCCTTTACATGAAAAAAAAAATCATTTCAAAAAGTTTTCCAGTTTTTATCAGCTGCTGTATGTCCTGCAGGAAGTGGTGTGTATTCTTTCCAGTCTGACACAGTGCTCTCTGCTGCCACCTCTGTCCATGTCAGGAACTGGGCAAAGCTGTTGCAAACTCTCTACAGAAAACCTCTCCTGCTCTGGACAGTTCCTGTAATGGACAGAGGTGGCAGCAGACAGCACTGTTTAGACTGGAAACAATACACCACTTCCTGCAGCAGCTGATAAGTACTGGAAGACCTGAGATTTTTAAACAGAAGTTACTAATTTATATAACTTTCTGAAACCAGGTGATTTGAAAGAAAACTTATTTCACCGGAGTACCCCTTTAAAACATTACTGTCATTTCAAGTAACCTTTACATTTCCTCAGAATAAAGTTACTGATTGTACCAGGCCTCACTCCTGATCCCAAGATACAGTGGAGTGTGAAGCAATGCGCTCCACCCCTGAGTCTAGGGAGTTAGGCTGCGTTTACACAGAGATTTATCTGGCTGATTTTGGAAGCCAAAACAGACTATAAACAGGGAACAGGGCATAAAGGAAAGACTGAGATTTCCCCTCTTTTCAGATCCATTCCTGGCTTTGGCTTCAAAAATCTGTTAGCTAAATCTGTGTGTGTAAACGCAGCCTGAAGGTCACACGTAACAGATCCGCAGCGGATTGCACACTGCGAATTCGCAGCGAAATCTGCTGCAGATCCAGTGCCATTCATCCCTATGAGAGACATCCCGCTGTGAGTCTGTTTTTGCGTTTTCGTTTTTTCCTCCTTGTGCTTGAAAGGCCATAGAACTTGCATTTTTACACCTACAGACCCACATGAGCCCTTATTTTTTGCGTCACTAATTGTACTTTGCAATGACAGGCTGAATTTTTGCATAAAGTATACTACGAAACCAGAAAAAAATTCTAAGTGTGGTGAAATTGTAAAAAAAAAACGCATTTCTTTTATTCGGGGGGGAATGTGTTTTTACGCCGTTTGCCCTGGGGTAAAACTGACTTGTTATGCATGTTCCTCAAGTCGTTACGATTAAAACGATATATAACATGTATAACTTATATTGTATCTGATGGCCTGTAAAAAATTCAAACCATTGTTAACAAATATACTTCCTTAAAATCGCTCCATTCCCAGGCTTATAGCGCTTTTATCCTTTGGTCTATGGGGCTGTGTCAGGTGTCATTTTTTGCGCCATGGTGTTTACTTTCTATCGGTATTTTGATTGCGCATATGCAGCTTTTTGATCGCTTTTTATAAAAAATTTTCTGGATTTGATGCGACCAAAAATGCGCAATTTAGCACTTTAGGATTTTTTTGCGCTGACGCCGTTTACCGTGCGAGATCAGGAATGTGATTAATTAATAGTTCGGGCGATTACGCATGCGGCAATAGCAAACATGTTTATTTATTTGTTTACTTTTATTTATAACCTGGGAAAAGGGGGGTGATTCAGACTTATTAGGGGAGGGGGCTTTTTACTAATAACAACACTTTTTTTTTTTTTTTTTTTTTATACATATACTAGAAGCCCCCCTGGGGGACTCCTAGTATATACACTTTGATCTCTCATTGAGATCTTTGCTGTATAGATATACAGCAAAGATCAATGAGATCGGCACTTGTTTGCTTTCGGCTGCTGCAGCCGATAACAAACGAGTGCCGAGCCAGGGACGGCGCCATCTTGGACGAGTCCCCAGCCGGCATCAGACAGGGAGATTGCTCCTCCGGGACAACATCCCGGAGGAGCGATCTCCGCCACTAGACACCAGGGAAATGCTGTATCCGGTAATCGGATGCAGCTGTCATGTTTGACAGCTGCATCTGATTATTGTATTAGCGGGCACGGCGATCGGACTGTACCCGCTAATACCGGCGGTCCCGGGCTACAAGCGGCACCCGAGATCACCGCGCGGCCCCGCTCTGAACGCCCGCGCGAGAACGTACAGTTACGTCCTTGTGCGTGAAAGGGTTAAAGGGGTTATCCAGCGCTACAAAAACATGGCCACTTTCTACCTACTGTTATCTCCAGTTTGGGTGGGGTTTTGAAACTCAGTTCCATTGAAGTAAATGGAGCTTAATTGCAAACCGCATTTGAACTGGAGACAACAGTAGGGAGAAAAGTGGCCATGTTTTTGTAGTGCTTTAACCCCCCGCAGCCATGAGCATACATTACCTGCTCGACGACACGGCTGCATGTGAGGCTCCCAGCTCCGTTCCCGCTCAGCCAATCAGTACTGCTGTGTATGCTCTCGGCGGCGGGCTGCGGGGGGGTTAACTCACATACTCACAGCGGGATGTCAATATATGTGCTATCATAGTGATAAATGGCTCTGGATCCCTAGTGGATTTCGCAGCATAAAATCAACTGCGGATCTGTTATGTGTGAAGGCACCCTAAAAGCGTTGCATCTCCCTATCAGCCGGAGAGTGATGTGCACTGCCCTGCACCCTACCCTTCCATACATCAGGACTGCAGTGGATCTCAGGAGTGAGACCTGGTGCGATCAGTAAGGGTATGTTCACATCTCATTTTTGGCCCCACGCCAGGAATCAGTGATAAAAAGCCACTCACCGGGCTGCACGTCAGCATCCTTTTTTCACTGATTCCTGACATGTAGCCCAACGTGGGGCCAAAAACAAGATGTGAACATACCCTAAACTTTCCAATGTCAAAACGTCCTTGAACTGCCAGTTCGACAGACACCTTCTGCGATGACTCACAGAGTCTCCATATGGCTCAATGAAGGGGCTCCAGGAGTTGCTCTACGTCCAACCGAAGCTATAAAATCACAGAACTATAAGGATCACCTCTATATCCCAATCTACAGAGATATCTCCTGCCCGTAAATGGCTGCTGGCATCTTACGTGGTGACACAGATTAGTCACTGATCACACCATGTTACACGGTAGTAAAAGCTTGTGCAGAGAGTTGTGACATTTCTCGAGTCCTGGCAGCGATAGAAGGTGGCAAAGAAAACTCCCATGTAAATAGTAAGCCGGCAAATCAGCACTGAAAAGAAGACGTTCTTATGGGCGTCATATCCGAGAACCGGACAGACAAGAAATACAAGAGAAAGAAAAGGCCGCACAATCTGGCAGATAGCGAGATAGTATAAGGCCACTTTGCATCATTTAAAGGGAATATCCACCTATACAGTTTATATATAGCATTAATGTCCATAAGAAGTCGGGCCCCTTTGCCTTCCTTATCCTGTACTGATCCTGTTACCCCAGAGCTGTATTCACAATTCTGCCGCTTGTCATTGGGAACAGCAGTGTTGCCATCTGGACACTTATGGGATATCCACAGGATATGAGAGTTACGTAAAGAGACCAGACATAGCGTGAAGGGGTCCTCGATCAAGAGCTGACACCCTCATCTGTCAGACTTCCCAGATGGGAAAACCCTCCAATCCACGCTGACAAATACAATGATATAAGGAAGCAGTTAAACTGGCTGGACACGCTTCACTTCCTAGGTGACATGAGAACCCCCCCTGCTCCTCTGTGACAGGAGACACACATCACCGCCCTGCGCCACCCAGAAGTTTCATTCCAGTCTACAAGCAGCATGATAAAAATGTCCGGCATGTGTATTGTTAGCTCCTCTATAGTGTACACGTAGTGGTGGGGATCCGGCCACAGATCTTCTAGATGTGAATGTCCGCATTATTTCTGCAGCAGGTGCAGGGAGTTCTGCAAACTGCATCCAAGTGACTTGCAGAAATTTCTGCAACAAACGTGCCGCATGTGAAAACAGCCAGAAGGGGGATGCCAACCAGCTGATCGCCAGGCGTCCGATATGGCCACTAAAAAACGTAGTGTTATATGCCAAATAAAACATGGAGAGATGACAGCCAACACTGCGGCTGAAGCTTTCTGGGCAGAAATACAGGGGCGTCCTCCCTCACCTCCTCCCTAGCACCCTCCAGGGCAGTGGTGCTGCTGACAGCTAGCTGGCACACATATTATAATAAAATGTGTGTGGGTGGCTGTCAATAACACCACTGCTATGGAGAGGGAGACTGACTGACTGACTGACTTCACCAGAAAGCTAGTCTATATATGCAGTAGACTGTCCACCATCAGAGGCTGATCAGTCTAGCCTGGAGGTCTATGAGGCATAATATCCTGCCTGGTATTGTGCATGCCACCAAAACAGGTCTCACCCATCGATATATATAGACTCCACAAGATCTCTGAAGGTGTCCTGCAGCATCTGACAGCAACATAAGAACAGCAGATCCATTAAAGAGGATATCCTAAAAGGGGAAAGGTCCTACCCTTTCTGCTCTCCAGCGCTGCCCTTCCTCCGTTGGCCTGTCCAGGCTGATACTTATTTTGCTGCTCGGGCAGCTATCGGACATTGTGTGGGGAAATGGGTTTTCCGGCACCCCTATTATCTTCAGAAGTTCAGAAGCAGACGAAGGAAGTGGAGCGCTGGAGAGCAGAAAAAGTAGGACCTTTGTGGCTCTCAGGATATCCCCTTTAAGTCCTGTAAGTTAAGTGGTAAGACCTCATCTCATAGATGCCTAATGGGAGTGAGATCTGGGGAATTTAGAGGCCAAGTCGTCACCAACTTTCACATTTCTCATTTCTGAAAAATGGCTACAGTGAGGCCGGGGCATCATCCTGATTTAAACAAATATACCATCAGGTACATTCGCTTTTAGTGTTGCACATGAATAAAACAACAGCGGCGCAGGGAAGCAGGTGCCGCTGTCCTTTTACTTTGAACCATGGCCCGGTTCCTGCGCACGGTGCCGGTCTATTACCGAGCCAAGGCTGAAGCACTGGATGTGGGCAGGTCCACCCCCAGTGGGAGGAAACCCCGTCCCTCTATGGCACGGCACCATTGATTCTAATGGAGCCCTATCATAGAGGGGAGGACCGGCCTGCCTTCAGTGCTTCAGCCCAGGCCGGTGCTCGGTAACAGACCAGCCCCATGCATGGGAACTGGGCCGTGGTTTAAAAAAAGGACTGCAGTGCTATTCTATTCAAGTGCAACACTTAAAGTGACACTGTCACCCCCTTTTGTGCATTCTGACATCTCTACACAGGTGTAATGGGTAAATTTTGCAGTTTTCATACCTTATTTTATATCATAGGTCATGGTTCAAGTACAAAGTGATCTTTTATCATCTGCAGATTGTGCTAAATGGGCGGGGCTTCACAGCAACAGCGCCAGTTAGCCCCGTCCCTCCATGACGTCATTGGCGCATAGGCATATAAAAAAAAGGTATGAAAACTGCTAAATTTACCCATTACACCTGTGTAAAGGAGTCAGAATGCAAAAAGGGTGACAGTGTCACTTTAAAGCAAATGTTCCTGATGGTACATTCGCCTTAAAGAGAGCACGGCTATTAGGTAATACCACTAGGTGGTCTAAACTATGTTTAGGTAGGTCATACATGTCATAAAACATCCACATGATGCCAGGACCCAGGCAAAGCATTGCCCAGAGGGCATCACACTGCCTCCGCTGACTTGTCTTCTCACAGTGCATCCTGGTGCCATCGCTTTGCCACGTAGGTGTTGCCAACACAGGGCTGTCTACGTGATATGCAAGAAAACAGGATCCATACATTTTGGCTCCAAAATCTACATTTATGTTGATCATAAAGATGAGCTATACTCTCCTATATGCAGAATAGTTTTATGTATAGTAGCTTTGTTATAGTCATGCATGTATACTGGCTCCAGTATACATTACAAGCCATGCACGCCAATCATTTTTCAAAGTTGAGTGAAAACCTCACTGTTCGGTCGATGAGTATTATATATCAATCTTGTTAACATTTTTTTTAGCGGTTTATCTTTTTGCGTAAATACTTATCATTTCAAAGAAAAAAAAATCATTGCCTGTCATCTGCTAAACAAGTGCTTCAGCGATTTATCCGCACGTGTAAAAGGACCATTACAATGGGGTTCTGATCTCAGCGTTCCCTATGATGACACTGACTGGCAGGAATAACTGAAGGCATGCTTACATCCCATTGTAAAGGAGCTGTCACTTAGCCGGAACCTATAATGGAGGGCAGCATAGCCAAATACCAGCGTGGTCCACACACGCCAGAAATGCTGAACAGCCAGGCCCCTGTGTCACATCCCTGTACACTGCGGGGGGAGATCCAATGTTACTGACACCAGAATACCAACAACATATACTGCACTGTATCTATCTTATACCAACTGTAGCATATATTACTTCTGTGTCATGGGAATACTACCAAGCTATTCTGCTACATAAATATAATGTATACTGGTATACAACAAACCACATGCAGTCCAAGGTAAACTGTGTCGAGTCTAGTAAAGCCCACAGGCATGCTGCTATATACAGCTTCCTTTACATGGCCACATTTTCACACTGCCCGCGATTGCCCCATACACACAGCTGTTCTTTTTTTTTTTATTACCAATCCCTGTCTGGATCGGCACTTTCATATTAAGGGGTACTCAAAAAAAAAATCTTTCAAATCAACTGATGCCAGAAACTGCCAGAGATTTCTAATTTACTTCTATTAAAAATCTCATGTCTTCCAGTACTTATCAGCTGCTGTATGTCCTGCAGGAAGTGGTATTCTTTCCAGTCTGGAGAGCAGGAGAGGTTTTCTATGGGGATTTGCTGCTGCTCTAGACAGTTTGTGTCATAGACAGAGGTGGCAGCAGAGAGCACTGTGTCAGACTGGAAAGGATACACCACTGGAACCTGCAACAGAGACAACAAATGGAGCCTGCAAAATAGGTGTAAACCCGGTTTGAGCTTCTTCTCCATTTTCATTATCTCTGTCCTTGTGAGTGAATAGCACAACACATGGAACCTGGACCCACCTGCACAGACCTAGACAGACCTATTTCAGTGAACTTTCACACATCAGTATATTGTCCGATATTGCAGACCGTATAGTACCCATTGATTCCTATGGACTCTTTTACACATCTGCAGTTCCTACACATGCTAATATCTCAGCGGTTATCCATCGCTGTAAGGGTATGTTCACACCAGAAATAATATTAAGATCTCAGAAAAAACAAGTGCGAGTTTGCAGCAAAATAAACTGCGGAACCATGTAGTGTGAAGTGAATGGGTCACATACCCCCGCAGAATTTTCATTCCGCTGCCAGTATGTGACTCGGCCCCTTTAACTCCCTGCAGCATACATTACCTGCTCGGCGCCGCAGATGTGTGTGAGGCTTCCGGCTCCCCTCGCTCCCCATCAGCACTGATTGGCTGATAGGGACCAACGGGAGTCGGAAGCCTCGCACAGACGCGGCCCCGATCAGGTAATGTATGCTCCGGGCCAGGGGCTGTGGGCGGTTAAAAAGGCCGGCTTACATATCCTCAGTGGATATGTAACCCCCATAGACCTTCACACTACATGGATCCGCAACGGATTTCCCTGCAAACTTGCAGTGTGAAATCCGCTGCAGATCCTGGACGTGTAAAGGCACCCTTGAAGGGAACCAATCAACCCATCTGTGCTGAACAGACATGAGCAAATATACAGTAATAAAGCAAATTGCTTTGGCAGCTTGGCAGTCTGCTTATCAGCCATCTGCCTTTTAAAGGGGTACTATCAGCAGATTAGATTAATCTAACCTGCTGATAGCCTCCTAATGCACAAGCGCTGAGGAGGAAGGCATGTCTCTTACCTTCCTCCTTAGCACTGTTCCTGTGCAGTTAGTAGTTGAATCCACGTCTCGGCGCACTGTTAGGCGCACTGGCCCTCCCCCATAGTGCCAATCCGGCCCGATCTATTGATTATCATTAGAAGGAGTGGGCCAGCTAGGTGCAATGGGGCGGTGCAGGGTTCCAGGCTGTGTATTCAACTAACTGCACCGAGGAGGAAGGTAAGAAATAGAAATGAGCGAACCTGGAGCATGCTCGAGTTCATCCAAACCTGAACTTTCGGCATTAGATTAGCGGTGGCTGCTGAAGTTGGATAAAGCCCTAAGGCTATGTGGATATCATGGATATAGTCATTGGCTGTATCCATGTTTTCCAGAAAACCTTAGAGCTTTATCCAAGTTCAGCAGCCCCAGCTAATCAAATGCCGATCATACTGGTTCAGATGGACCTGAACCCGATTCACTCATCTCTAGTAAGAAACATACCGTCCTCCTCAATGCCCTGTACACAATCAGGGGGCTATCAGCAGGTTAGTTTTGTCTAACCTGCTTATAGTTCCCCTTTAACTCATTGCCACTGCCCCCTAGGTGCCAGGAAAAGCTGGATCCAGTCTTGGAAAAGTGGAAGAAGTTTCCTAGGACTGGATCCAGATTTTCCAGGCACCCGAGAGGAGCTAAAACGCTGATAAGCTAACAAAGTGATTTGCCTCTAACAGGCCTCTCTACCTGCTCATAGGCTGAGAGCTGTGACTAGGACACCACCCACATGACTAGTGCAGCACCCCTGGAAGCTTAAAGTGACTGTACCACCAGGCCCAGGCTGAAGTACTGAAGGCGGGCCGACCCACCCTTGGTGGTAGGAAACCCCAGCCCCTCTATTATAGGGTTCCATGGATTCTAATTGAGTCACGTCATGGAGGGGCTGGAGTTTCCTCCCAGTAAGGGTGGGTCAGCTGCCTCCAGTGCTTCAGCCTGGGCCTGGTGGTACAGTCACTTTAATCAGCAAAAATGTGCTAATTGGTTCCCTTTAAAGTGACTGTACCACCAGGCTCAGGCTGAAGCACTGGAGGCGAGCCGACCCACCCTTAATGGGAGGAAACCCTAGCGTCTCTATGATAGGGTTCCATTGATTCTAATGTAGTCACGTCATGGAGGGGCTGGGGTTTCTTCCCACTAAGGGTGGGTCGGCCGCCTCCAGTACTTCAGCCTGGGCCTGGTGGTACAGTCACTTTAAGCTCTGGCGTCACCAGCTAGTACCCACCTATGACTACCATGGCAGTGAGCTGAATATACAGAACACATTGGAGGCACAGGCTCCGGTCACCAATGCCATGGTTTCACACGTCCCCCAGACGGCAGCCATTGACCCGTAGCCCTCGCCATCAGCATCTGATGAGGTCTCAGTCACAGGATGACCCAGCAGCCTCACATTTCACATCAAAATAATAGAAATTGTCATTAAATGTGGTATCTTGAAGGTCAAAAGGGCATATACACCGCCCATGTCACCCATACAAACAGTAAGATGGGTAATGGAAGCTGGGCTACAGCACTGGAGGTCAGTCACATGCAATGACACCCTACATGTGCCTAGGTGGACCCCCTCCAGCTACACCCCCTTCTACAAATGTCACCCTATCACCAGGACACCACATCCCCGACAGTAACACGACATACCAGCAGCCTTACCCCGAATATTCACACAGAATAGGGTGAGCTCAAGTCTTTTTCCCCTAAGAGCGCAGTGACATCTGGGTAATGTAGTTTTCCGGCACCGAATCATAACGTACGGAAATACACCGTTTGACTACACTTCCCAGCATGCCTCAGCGCTAACCAACTCACTTCCGCCTGTCGTAAGGTATATGCCGACGAGGCAGGGCGAGGGTTGGTTAGCCGGAAAATGAAACGAGCGTCTATTGTGTACACGGATACATGGCGGCAGAGTGGTGTGTGCGGGCTACAGGTGCGGTTTCCTGGGCTTGGATATCAGAAAACGCTTGAGTGGTTCATACCTGTCTTCTCTTGTCTGAGTCGGAACTGCCGAGAGCCCCTGAAGCTACACGTCACAAGCCCCGCCCACCTGCAGACAGAAGCAGCCGAGCGCCCTCACAGTGATCGATTACTCTGGGCTCCTGTGTGCTCTGCTCATGTCCTATGCGGTTTCTATTTCACAGGGGTAGGGAAGCTTGGCTCTCCGGCTGTTGCAAAACTACAACTCCCATCATGCCTGGACAGCCATGGCTAACGCTTTGGCTGTCCAGGCATGATGGGAGTTGCAGTTTTGCAACAGTTGGAGAGCCAGGGTTCCCTACCTGCAGCATAGGACATAACAGGCTGATCGGACTGCTGAAACCCTGGCAGATCCCTAAAATTGTGTGTGTGGACAGCGCCCTATTCATATCCTATGGGTCCGCGGGACATTTCCAAATGCAGAACTAGCCCTTTTTTAAAAAATAAAATAAACAATATACGACCCTGACTTCTTTTTGGAAAAACGCGGTATATAGTGTCATAGGCTTGTAAGATAAAGCAGGAGTCCCATGAAATGTAGAAATTGCCGTAAGGCAGGAACATAATAAAGAATGTATACTTCCCTGTCCCTGTATACTTATCCCCATATACTTCCCTATCCCCGTATACTTCCCTGTCCCTGTATACTTCCTTATCCCCGTATACTTCCCTATCCCTGTATACTTCCTTATCCCTGTATACTTCCCTATCCCCGTATACTTCCCTATCCCCATATACTTCCCTATCCCCGTATACTTCCCTATCCCCATATACTTCCCTGTCCCCGTATACTTCCCTATCCCCATATACTTCCCTATCCCTGTATACTTCCCTATCCCCATATACTTCCTTATCCCTGTATACTTCCCTATCCCCGTATACTTCCCTATCCCCTATACTTCCCAATCCCCATATACTTCCCTATATCCGTATACTTCCCTATCCCCGTATACTTCTCTATCCCCATATACTTCCCTATCCCCTATACTTCCCAATCCCCGTATACTTCCCTATCCCCTATACTTCCCTATCCCCGTATACTTCCCTATCCCCATATACTTCCCTATCCCCATATACTTCCCTATCCCTGTATACTTCCCTGTCCCCGTATACTTCCCTATTCCCATATACTTCCTTGTCCCCGTATACTTGGCTATCCCTATATACTTCCCTATCCCAGTATACTTACCTATCCCTGTATACTTCCGTATCCCCTTATACTATCCTATTCCCGTATGCTTCTCTATCCCCGTATACTTCCCTATCCCTGTATACTTCCCTATTAGAGATGAACGAACCGAGTTCTGGTTCGAGTCGATCCGAACCCGAACGTTCGGCATTTGATTAGCGGTGGCTGCTGAAGTTGGATAAAGCCCTAAGGCTATGTGGAAAACATGGATATAGTCATTGGCTGTGTCCATGTTTTCCAGACAACCTTAGAGCTTTATCCAAGTTCAGCAGCCACCGCTAATGAAATGCCGAACGTTCGGGTTCGGATCGACTCGAACCCGAACCCGGTTCTCTCATCTCTGTTCCTTATCCCTGTATACTTCCCTATCCCCGTATACTTCCCTATCCCTGTATACTTCCCTATCCCCATATACTTCCCTATCCCCGCATACTTCCTAACCCCTGTATACTTCCCTATCCTCGTATACTTTCCTATCCCCATATACTTCCCTATCCCCTTATACTTCCCTATCCCTGTATACTTCCCTATCCCCATATACTTCCCTATCCCCGTATACTTCCCTATCCCCTATACTTCCCTATCCCCGTATACTTCCCTATCCCTGTATACTTCCCTATCCCCATATACTTCCCTATCCCTGTATACTTTCCTATCCCCGTATACTTCCCTATCCCCGTGCCCCCATAGCGCTGCCTTACTGATATCTTCCCGCCGCCGGCCTCTTGCAGCTCCTGTGGCTGCACCGTCATGTTCCCCCTTGATGGATTTCACGCTTAGGCAACCAATGACAGGGGCAGGACACCGCTGAGTGGCTGAACGGGCAATCCATCAGCGGGCTGTGACATTTTAGGAGCCAGGCATGTGACACACCCGGATGGGAAAATGTCATCGGGCGGCTGCCGAAGAGAATGGAGTGGGCGCTGAGGGGCATGAGAACGTTTTTTTTTTATTATGTTCCCACATCCCCCTGCCTGTCAGTGATCTCTACTATTGGTGGTACTACCTCTTTAACGTCTTAGCTTCTATCACATTAAAAGTTATAAAGAGACCATGATTACCTTTCTGTGCTCCCCCAGCGCCCTCCAAATTGTGTCTCCTGGTCCCCGCTCAGTGACGGCCGGCTCAGCCAATCACTGGCTGCGGCAAGACAGTGAAGTGATTGGCTGAGCCGGGAACCCAGAGAGGCAATCAGGAGTGCACTGAGGGAGCCCAGACAGGTAAGTATGATCTAATGCAGTGCTTCTCAATTCCAGTCCTCAGGCCACACCAACAGGTCATGTTTTGTGGATTTCCTTAGTATTTTACAGGTGATAAAACCTGACCTGTTGGTGAGGCCTGAGGAATGGAATTGAGAAGCACTGGGTGGGGCTCTCAGCAGTTGGACTGCTGCTGATCAGATACATTACCTACCTGGTCTAACTTAGGTTATAGCATCTAAAATGTGTTCAAAAGAACGGGTTTTCTGACTCTTCCAGCCTGGTTGAGGGTGCTGGGATTTGAAAACAGCCAAGCAGATAGACCATGTCAATAACTCCTACTGATCTGTCATCTGTAAATCATGCTCAGGACTGCAGATAGTTGGGAGATAGCGCTGATGATATCCCTCCCTTAGCTGTTTGCAGAGTTATAAAATCACGTTTTCTTTCTAAGCTTAAAAATTGTAGAGGCTAGGCTGAGATGCAGCATGCAAGCATCCTCGGCTAGGCAGGGAGGATACTAGGGCCTAGAAAGAACAGTAGAAACGACAACTGATTCTCCAGCTCAACAAATGGAACTTCTTACATCTTTATTGGAACATGGATTGGCCGATGCGCTTTGAGTCTACTGACCCCTAATCACGGCTGTGGTGAGAATCACTTATCAGACGTTGCATGCATACATATGCCCCACCTTGTAGATATGCAATGCAGGTTAAGGGGACCTGATCCCCCACTGTGGCATGTGTACCATGTGCTGCTGCTGCCGGTAGTCCCTTAACCTGCATTGCATTGGTATATGGTGGGGCATATGTATGCATGCAACGTCTAATAAGTGATTCTCACCACAGCCGTGATTAAGGGTCAGTAGACTCGAAACCCATCGGCCAATCCATGTTTTTAATAATTAAATAAGAAGTTTTGTTTCTTGAGTCGGAGAGTCGGTTCTATACATATGTCACTCACTGAAGCACCTCACCATTTCTGTACAAACCAGTCATAGATTAAAGTGTCACTGTCGTTTGTTTGTTTTTGCCAAAATAAATAGTACAGGTGATTTTAAGAAACTCTGTAATTGGGTTTATTAGGCAAATATGGCATTATCTGCATTTAAAAAGCCTTTCCCCAGGTCCCCCATAAAATGCCAGTTCCAATGCTGAGAGTTCTGTTTGCCTTTAGCCACCATGCAGAGGCGCTGTTCATGCTCTGGGCACCCCCTAGTGGCAGGTAGAAATGTTAACATCAGAAATAGAAATGGCTGTTTTTCACTTGTTTAGCTGAAGTTTTAGGGGGGATTCTTCATTCCCTGGACTGGACCAGCACACATTTATTATTTTCTTTTACTCAGTCAGTGTCACCCTGCTTGGGGCATCATGTGACCTCCCTATCTATCCTATGACTACCTGACCTTATACACCCTTTCATGCATCCACCAAAACAGGGGTAGGGAACCTTGGCTCTCTAGCTGTTGCAAAACTACAACTCCCATCATGCCTGGACAGCCTTGGCTGTCCAGGCTTGATGGGAGTTGTAGTTTTGCAACAGCTAGAGAGCCAAGGTTTCCTCCCCCTTCACCAAAGGAATAATTTACATTCTACACAGGTAATGCACCTCTTATCCATGTAATGTACATAGTATATTTCAAGCACTGACCATGCTGGAAGAGTTTGGGGGTTCCTAAGTTGACATACATGATATATGTCCTTTGCATTACACTGTTTATAATGTGTGATTTTATAGCTGAGTTCACTAGTTCTACTAGGCGTATGCAGGGCATGCTGGGAGTTGTAGTTTGGCGCTGATTTAGAGGGATGGGCAACCTGCGGCACTCCAGCTGTTACAAAACTACAATTCCCATCATGTCTGCATATCCAAAGCTTTTATGATGGAAATTGTAGTTATGTCACAGCCGCAGTCCTGCAGGGTTCCCCGTCCCAGATATAGAATCATAAGCACCTATCACAGCTCAGGAACGTCGGCACTGTAAGAGTTAAAATATCATCCCGGATGACGCGCATGCGCAGTCTTCTCCTGCTCTTCGCGAACTTGACAGGTGCACGACGGTCATTGGTCAACCGTTTGCCGAGTAGCCCCGCCCCTTAGCAACAAAGAACGACCTCGTTGCGATTGGTTACTATGTAAACATTTCTGCTCCAAGATGGCTGCCCCCGTGAAAGTGACAAGAACTTCTCAGCACTACGTGGGTGACGTGAAGAAACAGCTCCGGCACGGTAATCAATAAAACGCTGCTTATAAACACGGATCAGTGTGAATATCATCCTTATTTTGCTTCTGTGTCTTGTGGAATGGTTAGCAGGGGGGATTCAATGGGACTTCAAGAGAGAGTGATGCTTTTTAAAGGGCCAGTCCAATTTTATCCTTAAAGGGATTTTTTTTTTAAGTTTTATAAGAAATGTACAGTATGCAGGCGGGGTTCTCCTCCAAATTCAACACCTTAAACCATGGTCCCCTTTTATTATATATGAGTATTTATTATCATTATTATTATTATTATTATTATTATTATTATTTTTTTTTTTGCCTAAATTTTTTATCCTAACATTAAGAGTCATCCCGTATCTTATTTGTTCATTTGAGGTCCAACCGCTAGGATTTTTGTGGCGTTTTGCCCTCTAAATAGTGTTCTAAGTTAGGATTCCTAGTGAAAAATGTGTGGGAGTAAAATAGACTAGAAAAAAACACCAATGCACATATACAGATGCATCTTTTCATTGTGTTTTTTCGATCCTATAAAGGTCTATGACTCCAAAAGGTAATTAAAAACAACATAGCATGGTAAAGCATTTTACATTTCCCTATTCACTTCCGGCGAACATCTGAATGAATGTAGCTTTTTTTTCGTGCTGTCCCTGGTGTTTTTATTGAATTTGTTTATTAATTTATGAATTTGTTATTTCAGGATAACCCCTTTAAATTTTGCTTGTTACTTCTGTAAGCCATATGTCCTTCCTGAGTTTGATGAGCGTTTCTATTTAAACCTGTGTTGTTTTATTTGTCACATTTTATGTTTATAGTTCCAGAGATTGTTATGTATTTAGTTGTTTAGTGTTAGTTCTAAGATTCTTTTATTAAAGGGTAATATATAGGAATATATATCGCTTCCATCATTGGCGCAGCTAACCTGAAGGCAGACCATGCAACTGCTGAAGGGCCCGTGCACTAAGGGGGGTTCGCTTGGCCAGTGGTGCATTATAATATGGGCTGTTCGGGCTATTCTCCAGGCCTACAGCTCCCAGGGGGCCCATGGCCCAAACTGCCCATATTCCCAGTTTTACGTGCTTCAGCACCCCAGGCCCCTGTGCAGTGGGCCTTTTAACTCTGTGTTTCAGAGCACTCACAGTTAAAAACTGCACCACGATTGTCCCAGTGAGGGGCCATTGGTCACAAGAGGCTGCTCCCTCCCCCAGTGCTCTGGCAGTGTACTAGCGACATCATCCGTGTGCTCGTGGAGAAGTTAGAAGTTAGGACAGGGCAAGCCTGGTGAGTATGTGTTTTTTACCCAGGGGGTTGCCTACAGTTCTTTGCTATGGGGCCCCATGAATCCTAACTATGCCCCTGGCTTTCACTGAGGCTGGTGGTTTACAATATAGTGCGCAAGTGTTTTATCCTCATCTTGGTGCCCGTTCATACTTCGGAAAAAAGTGCCATAATTTCACTCGGAACCACCGGCCGCGGACTCCGTGCCGAATCCCACCTCCTATTGACATGTCAATTCTTTGCGTGGAGAGAGGAGGCACACGGGCCCTCCTATTGAAAGACATTGTAGGTGGGATTTGGCGGGGAGTCAGCGGGTGGGAGTTCCGAATGGAATTTTGGCGTCCGTGATTCTACGTACAAAACAAAAGCAGGGAATTCAATAGCCCCTCGGCTGCTTCTCTGCCACTGATTCAGACATTTGCCTTTATTAGGTGCTGAACACCTTCATAATAGCAGTTTAGGAGCAATTCCTGGAATAAGCGTACATTAGGTGTAATGTAGAAACCTGGGACCCACACTTGTGTCTGGGACTAGCGCCCCCTGGCTTCATCCATTATAGTTGAGGCAGCCTGCAATATCTGGGATTACAACCACAGCCAAGGGGGCTATTTTACACTGTTTCTGTAACTCCTATAACTCTCATAGAAGTAAATGGGATTTGTGGTACAAGTGTAGCCCAATTAACCATTTCCTTAAAGAAAATCTGTTCTTTCTATATCATGCTTAGGGCTGCAGAAAATGCAAATGATATCTGTCTCTTAGCTGATGACCCTTTGCAGAGTTGTCAAATCACATTTTTCTTCTAAGCCCAAGAGTTGTAGAGGCCTGTCTGAGCTGCAGCATGCACACCTCTTCCCTCCCTGCCTGGCCTACAGCACTCATGACAGTAGAGATCGGGCAGGAAGGATGCTTGCATGCTGCAGCTCAGCCTAGCCTCTATAATTTATAAGCTTAGAAGGAAAATATGATTTTATAACCCTGCAAAGAGCCAACAGCTAAGAGACAGATATCATCTGCGCTATCTCCCAGCTATTTGCAGTCCTGAGCATGATTTACAGCCGACAGATCAATAGGAGTTATTGACATGGTGTAAAATAGTCTGCTTGGCTGTTTTCTAATCTATGCACCCTCAACCAGGCTGGAGGACCTTAGTTCTACAGATAGGTATGGGTCAGAGAGGTGGAAACTGAATTTAATACACATTTTGGTTCATTCTGTAAACATTACATAAATTTGAGATGTTAATACCCCTTTAAGATTACATTTATTATTACAGATTTAATACTAGGGTTAAATAGAAATACAGAATTTAGATAGGAGTGCAGTATTAATAGCCTGTCCATCAATACTATTAGTGACTGCCTGTAGTGTGTGGGTGGCTCTATAGAAACATAAAGATAAACTCCAGTATGAAGGAGCCGTGTTTTAGAGCCAATCATTTAGTAGGACCGCCTACTGGACTCCAGAATTAGCACTGGGTAAAATGAATAAATTACTAGTTCTGTTGAATTATGGAAAACATAAAAAGTTTCCACTCCAGTGATATTATATCATGGGGCATATGCAGGGCCGGCTCCAGGTTTTTGTGGACCCTCGGGCGAGAGAGCCTCAGCGGGCCCCTTTGTATAGCACATCTCGGGGCACACCTCGGAGCACACCTACCAAATAAAGTTTGACAAAATACCGAAAAAAAAAACGTAATTCAGTAACTCACAGGTGACGTCTTCTTTGATCTGAGGCGATCGCTCTCCGTTTCCTCTCCACCTGGCCCAGACCACCATGATGATTTCTTCCAGCTGCAATTCATCTCTTCAGGACCTGTCAGATAAACATCTTAGGCTCCGCACATTTCCAGCAACTTCCTTCCCTTTTTCCCACCCATAGGCTCCCATATAGTAGTAACTCCACTGTTTGGTGTCATGTGCAGTACAGTAAGGAGGTTTGTGGGTCCCGTGCTGTGCCCCCCATATAGTAATAATGTCCCCATGCTGTGCCCTCCATATAGTAATAATGCCCTCTGTCCCCATAGTAATGTCCCCTGCTCTGCCCCATAGTAATGTCCCCTGCTCTGCCCCATAGTAATGTCCCCTGCTCTGCCTGCCCCATAGTAATGTCCCCTGCCCCCATAGAAATGCCCCCTTATCTCCCTCAGCACAAGAAAATAAAAAAATTAAATCATACTCACTAATCCGGGGGACGGGTCCTCTTCTCCCTTGTGTGCGCCTTGTGGATCCACCAGCAGGCGTGATGACGTCATCGCTCTGCGCCTGTTGGTGAGAGCGCATCCATGCTAGAATGGACTAGAATGGAGTTGCTAGAAGGAGGTCGCCCCCCTGGAGTCTGTATTCTAGCTTGTTCACCATAGAGCAGGCTAGAATGGAGTTACAATCAGGAGGCATTACATGAGGTATACCAGGGGGAACTACAACTCCTAGCGTGTCCAGCCTGTTATGATGGGAGATCAGAGGACATTACAGGAGGAGATATAATAGGACTACAACTACCAGCGTTTCCAGCCTGTTATTATAAGAGATCAAAGGACATTACAGGAGGAGATTTAAGAGGATTACTACAACTCCCAGCATATCCAGCCTGTTATTATGGGAGATCAGAGGACATCACAGGAGATTTAAGAGGAGTACTAAACCTCCCTGCATGGACAACCTGTTATTATGGGAGATCAGAGGCCATTACAGGAGGAGATATAAGAGTAGGACTAAAACTCACAGCATACAGAGGGAAGGTATAAGTGAGCCCCGCCCCCTCATGTTACATGACAATGATCACAGGTCCTTCATCCACCTGCATCCTCTCCCGTTCTCAGCCCTGCCCCCTTATGACGTTACCACAGGTCCTTCCCCAGTGCAGCAAACACGGCAGGTCCTTCCCCAGCCCCTCCAGCCCTCCCCCGGACTTGGGGTCGGCAGCACCCGCCCCCCCGGGGGGTCGGTGATGCGGCGGGCGTCTGGCTCACTGCTGGGGCAAGTGTCGGGGCCCCTTGGGCGGTCGTGGGCCCCGCCACTTGCCCGAGTATGCCGGGTGCTGCCGCCGGCCCATGACATCCTGCTCTTCTTGAGGGGCGGTCCCCAGGTCATTGAGGTTCTGGGGTACAAAGTTATAAGACTCTACACTGTGACTCCCTTAGGTTTTCTATGGGATTCGGGTCTGGAGGACATGCAGGCCGCTCCGTGTGAGGTCAGCCAATCTCCCGCAGCCGTTCGGTAATAGTGGGCAAAAACACTGCAGAGACACCATCACGTGTCTCAACGTCAGTGAACAAGCCAGACCTTCCTCCGGGAAGGAACAACCAAGCCAAGAAATGTCTCCAGTCAAGGAAACCACCCAAGCAAGGTATCCATCTACAGACAGCTGTTTTGGGGTATTTGCCCCTCATCAGTGTGGAATAGGATTTTGGTTAGTGGGAGCAATGCCTAGTACCTAGTGCCTAGTGCATGCAAAAGGATGCTGGTTGACCTCAGGGAGATCAACCAAAACACTGCAGGGACACCAACACGTGTCTCGACATCAGTGTATTTTAGAACATTGCCCGCTGGGAAATCAAATATGCAAGAACACTGCAGAGACACCATCACGAGTCTCGACGTCATTGAACTAGCCAGACCTTCCTCCGGGAAGGAACAACCAAGCCAAGAAATGTCTCCAGTCAAGGAAACCACCCAAGCAAGGTATCCATCTACAGACAGCTGTTTTGGGGTATTTGCCCCTCATCAGTGTGGAATAGGATTTTGGCTAGTGGGAGCAATGCCTAGTACCTAGTGCCTAGTGCATGCAAAAGGATGCTGGTTGACCTCAGGGAGATCAACCAAAACACTGCAGGGACACCATCACGTGTCTCGACATCAGTGTATTTTAGAACATTGCCCGCTGGGAAATCAAATATGCAAGAACACTGCAGAGACACCATCACGAGTCTCGACGTCATTGAACTAGCCAGACCTTCCTCCGGGAAAGAACAACCAAGAGAAGGACAGCTGTCTGTGGATGGATACCTTGCTTTGGTGGTTTCTTTGTCTGGAGATATTCCTTGGCTCGGTTGTTCCTTCCCGGAGGAAGGTCTGGCTAGTTTACTGATGGTGTCTCTGCAGTGTTTTTGCATATTTGATTTCCCAGGGGGCAACGTCCTAGAATACACTGATGTCGAGACACGTGATGGTGTCTCTGCGGAGTTTTGGTTGATCTCCCTGAGGTCAACCAGCGTCCTGTTGCATAATAGTGTGACCTCGAGCCTTGTCCTCCATGAAGATGATATTAGGCCTGTGTTGTTGATGCAGAGACACAATGACTGGATTAATGATGTTATACAAGTAGTATGGGCTTATCCCTGTACCATTCACAAAGTGTAGGACAGTTTTGTATTGGGTAGACACACCAGCCCTATACACTGTAATACCACAACCACCAAAGGCCACAGTGGCTGCTGTATAGCGCTCTCCTTGGCGGCAGCCATCTGTACAGCTCTCTTTCTCTATAATAGGATACCCACAGATAGGACTGCATTTCAATGTGACAGATCATAATAGATATTCCTACAACAAATTGCACAGCCGATAGTAGCATCCAGAGATCGCCAGTAAATCTCTGATAGTCCGGCATTAGAGGGACCTTCATCTAATCTTTCTGGATCATTGCTCCCATTCTGAGGTCTCATCTAATGTCTGTATGCCGTGACTTTCCTTTAATGCTGGAGATAATTGTGGTTCATAGATGTAAATAGTTGGGAGCTAATTGCATCCTCAGGGACTGTGATCCTGATCATGTCTCCATCTACTTCATACCTGTTATTGTGTATGGGGGAAAGTCATAGCAACAGAGTCCTCCGTATTTCCTGTGACCTAGCGAGGAACATTATAACCATTAGCAGCCAGACCGTATGATTTCTCATGTTATAAGGTTCAATGCATATGGCTTATAATGAATATTTAACCAGTACACGCAGGTATTTTACTACGAAATGACTTAAAAAAAAAAAATAAAGTTTATTAGAATATATAAAACACAAGCTTAATATAGGAAAAATGGCTTTGTAAAATTTGGCACAATAAGGACAGGTCATCTGCATTGTCCCTATAGTCTTATTGCTAATAACATTTTATTTCCAATCCCTGTTTAACCCTTTATGGAATTTATCTGGGGTCTACCAGAATATCCAAAGGCTGGTAGATGTTATGTAATTCCAATACATCATCTCAGGAAAAAGAGTTAAGGCCCTATTCCACGGAACGATTATCGTTCGTATTCGGCCGATATTGGCCGCTACGGACAATAATCGTCCCGTGGAATAGAGTGCAACGATCAGCCGACATCTTTCAGTCGTTGCAGTCGCTTGTTTTTCAACATGTTGAAAAAACAAGCGACTGATATAGCAGCGATCTGCTGCTGTCGCTCCATTGAATAGGAGCGTCGGCAGCAGGCGCTGCTATATCCTATGGGCTGCCCGGACGATCAGCGATCCCCCGGGCAGCCCCCCCCGCAGCTCCCCGCCGCCCCTCCCGCACTCACCCGCTCGTTGCAGCCACGCTGAATAGCGGCGGCAGCGAGCGGGGAACGAGAGCGCTCGTTTGCTCCTCTAACGACCCGTGTAATAGGCCCATTATTCCAGATCAGGAATAGTTAGGGTAGCTTCACACATACCAGATTCGTAGCGAATTTGACGCTGCGAAATCCGCTGTGAACCCTGGTACTGTCACTTCAATGGGGTAACAGTGCCGTGCACTGATTGAAAATACTGCTGCGGGTATGTAACCCCATTGAAGTGACAGTACCAGGAAATCCGCTGCAAAACCAGTACGTGTGAAGCTACCCTTAGGGTATGTTCACACTGAGTAAAAGCGGCAGAATTCCGCCAGTGTCTAAATGGCACACAGTGTCTCTATAGGAGGGCTGGGGAGCCTCCGCTTACGTCGCTCTCCGCTCATAGAATAAAGGCCCTATTCCACCAACAGATCTGACGACAGATTATCTGTCAAAGATTTGAAGTCAAACCCAGGAACAGACTATTTACAGAGAACAGGTCATAAAGGAAAGACTGGATTTCTCCTCTATTCAAATCCACTCCTGGGTTTGGCTTCAAATCTTTGGCAGATAATCTGTCGTCGGATCTGTTGGTGGAATAGGGCCTTAAAGCCGTGACACTGTGTGAACATACCCTTAGGATATGGGCACACTACGGAAATCACACTGATAACTTGCTGCGGATTCCATTGCTCGTTTGGAGAGCCTTTAGAAAGCACAGGTAATTGCCCGGGCTGGGCCGCACAGACGATCACTGTATTGTTCACGCGTCCATTTAAATATATTGTTATCATCCACACGTCTCCTGTTAACACAGGGAGATGTGCAAGACATTTTAAGGCCATGTTTCCACATGGCAAAACAGCGGCCGTTCTGTGACACGGCCTCGTCACAGAACAGCCTCTCTCTGAGATGTCGAACCTGGCCGATACTGCAGTATCGACCGGTTGAACATCACTTCAACTTAATTGGAATGCGAGTATATTCGGTTGTACCCGCATATTAATTAGCCAAAGCACACAATGTAAGTTATTTTGTGCGGCCGCATTGAATCCCGGCCGTAGTGTATACAGAGCGTATACACTATAGCTGGGATTCCATAGGGGTTAATGTGCAACAACGGCCGTTGTTTAATAAACAATAACATTGTATGAACTTGGCCTTAAAGGCGTTGTCCAGCGAAAATCTTTTACTTTCAAATCAACTGGTGTCAGAAAGTTATATAGATTTGTAGTTTACTTCTATTAAAAAATCTCAAGTCTTCCCATACTTCTGTCATCTGTGGCCGAGGACAGGAACTGTCCAGAGCAGGAGGGGGGTTTCTATGGGGATTCATATAAAACCGAGACAGAGTTCCTGTCTTGGCCAAAGGATGGCAGCAGAGAACACTGTGTCAGACTGAAAATAAAACAACATTTCCAGCAGGACATACAGCAGCTGATGTATGGGATATCAGTGTATTTGAAAGAAAAAGATTTTCGCTAGACAACCCCTTTAAGCAGCACAAAAGATCAGCCAAGGATCAGGCGTTCTCCCTCTCCTCAGCTCGTCGCTGCCACTTTTACACTGGCCGATTTTTGGCCGAAGGAGTGTTTCTAGCAATGCTCCACACCCATAATCAGCTTGTGGAAAAGATCAATGTACATGGCATATATTGCGTAACAGCTGTGCAATGTGATGCAATATATATATATATATATATATATATATATATATATATATATAGTAACAATCCAGCAGAACAAATAATTTATTCATTTCACCCTCTGCTAATTGCTACTTTTTTTAATATGGCATCCAGTACTAGCCCATAGACATGCAAGCTGGGCCGCCAGTCCATATAATCCACCAGTACCACCATAAGGACAACATATGGAAAAGACATATGATATTGCATTTCTAGTTTATGTGTTAAAGATAAAACAAGTAGGAAAAAGTCTTTTAGACTGCACTTCTGTGTCTTGGGTGGCGCTCGCAGTAAGAAGAAATTCCAATGATATTATAAAAGTTCAATCTCGGCACTCACCATAATGCTTCATAATTTTTATTGTAGAAAAAAAGTCCATCACAAAATACAATGGCAACAGTCAGTTGAGGAAGGCTTAACGCTGAAACGTCCTGTTCAGGGCTGTGGAGTTGGAGTTGGAGCTAGTTTTGGCTGGAGTCCGAGTCGGAGTTGGAGTCGGAAAAAAATGTTCCGACTCCAGCTTTAAAAAATCTTTAAAAAATGTAGAATTGAATTTTGATATGAATTTTATAAGTTTTGCTCATGAATATATATTATGAGCAACATTCTAATAGGACGCTGGCCCTATTACATAAGGGTGGTCATGGAAAAGTTGTCGGTCTCTATTTTTCAGTTTGGACTCTTCCAGCTCAGAAACAATGTGTGGGGGGAGACCTGTGCTGTTCTCTTCCTGGATGCTGGATGATTGTATATGAGCAGCAGTGTAATATGAAGATATCCTGTGTAATATAGAGGAGGAGAAGACATAAGTAGTGTAGCTGTAACCTCTGTCCTCCGTGTGGTGTTTTCTCTCTGGGAGAAGATTGTGTGTTTTTCTTCAGTGTTCTATGGCTGCAGCTGTGTGTGTGTTTGTGTGTGCTATGGCTGTAGCAGGCTGTGTGTATGTGTGCTATGGCTGTAGCAGGCTGTGTGTGTGCTATGGCTGCAGCAGGCTGTGTGTGTGTGTGTGCTATGGCTGCAGCAGGCTGTGTGTGTGTGTGTGTGTGTGTGCTATAGCTGCAGCAGGCTGTGTGGGTGTGATGGCTGCAGCAGGCTGTGTGTGTGTGTGTGTGTGTGTGCTATGGCTGCAGCAGGCTGTGTGTGTGTGTGTGCTATGGCTGCAGCAGGCTGTGTGTGTGTGTGTGTGTGTGTGTGTGCTATAGCTGCAGCAGGCTGTGTGGGTGTGATGGCTACAGCAGGCTGTGTGGGTGTGTGTGCTATGGCTGCAGCAGGCTGTGTGTGTGTGCTATAGCTGCAGCAGGCTGTGTGGGTGTGTGCGTGCTATTGCGTGCCCCCACAGTGACCTTCTATATCACTGTGTGACCTCTTTATCACTATGTGTGACCCCTCTCTATATCACTATGTGTGACCCCCTGTATATCACTATGGCTGACCTCTATATCACAGGGATCTGGCATTGTTAGCAGTGTTTCTTTAAGTATGGTGAATATCTAGTTAGAAACATAGAAGACTGTTAGCAGGAAAAGACCACCTGCTCCATCTAGTCTAGTTCTGAGTTGTTCAGGACATGGAGGCTGGAGACTTGCTGCATCCACTGCACACACAGGAGAATCTGCTTTATATACAGTATTCCTTTATTCCCTCAGAAGTCACCCCAGGACATTAGGACATTAGGGAGAAGCTGCTGAGCCAGTGTGATAAATAACTCCCCTGGTATATGACCGGCCATTTATGAAGGAGCAGGAGTCGGGTGTCAGAGTCGGTCCTGATAAAATTCAGGAGTCTGAGTTAGAGTTGGAGCTGCGGCTTACCGACTCCACAGCCCTGGTCCTGTTGCTGTTGTATTTTGTGTTGGACTTTTTTCTACAATAAAAAATTATGAAGCATTATGGTGAGTGCCGAGATTGAACGAAGATAAAACAAGGCCTAACATTATGGTGTATGGAAAGTACCCAATGACCCATGTATTCAAATTCGCTGTTATATTAAGGTAACATGGTGACTGTAGAGCTCAGCCGTGGACCCGAGAGTGTTATGTAGAAATAAATGATTATAACATCGAGAGGATTGGGCCAAACTAAACTTTCTACAGCAGCTGCTGCCCCTGTTTCAGCTCCATCCAAAAGAAATAGCGATGACTCAGAGAGCACATTGTCCTTTCGTCTCCGCAGAGTCCTGCACATTCCTATGGCCGTCTACCTGCTTACAGAGGCTGACTTCATTGGAGAGTTTAATATATTGCCATCTGATACAGTGACTTAAAACGAAAATAACCTTTTAAGACAGCGTGATGTAAACAGTCCATCTTTGTCTTGGCAGGCGTCGAAATTGACATTTGGTTTGAAAAACTACC
>NW_027210418.1:0-74014 GCF_027789765.1 Dendropsophus ebraccatus | reverse complement strand
CTGTTGCAAAACTACAATTACCATCATGCCTAGACAGCTTTGGCTGTCCAGGCATGATGGGAATTGTAGTTTTGCAACATCACATTGCCTTCTTACTACAGATGGGCTTGCTTGAGGTCGGATAGTTCGGCATTTGATTACCAGTGGATGAAGAAGTGTCAACCCTGGGGCGTCTGGGAAAACATGCATACAGTCTATGGCCAAGTTCATACAATGTATGAGAACCAGCCATTCGGTAAACCGCCCGGGTCACGGATGTCCGGTCCTCAAGATCATCCTGGCCGGTACTTGCAGTACTGGCCGGATGATCTTTTCGGCCGCAGGGGTTCTGATGTGGGCGCATCCGTGCACGCCTGCATCAGAACTCTCTATAGCACACTATGGAGCAAGCGGCCGGAGCCACCATAGTGTGCACTGACATGGTTTTCTAAGGCCGCTATTCAATGAATAAATGCCACGTCAGTTCTTTGCGGCACCCAGAGAGATCCTGGTCAGAGCGTATACTGTGTATACGCTCCGGCCAGGATCCCATAGAAGGAAAGGTAACGTATATTTTCGTAATAATCACAGCCGTTGTACAACGGCCGTGATTTTACGAAAATATACGTTGTGTGAACATAGCCTATGGCTGTACCTATTTTTCGGACTCCCTAGGGCTGCATCCAATTTCTTCAGCCACCAGTATTCAAATGCCAAACCGTCCATTTTGAGCACGCTCAGGTCACACTCATCTCTACTTTTTGTAGGCCATCCCCTGGTTACCTTGTAAAGAATCAACAACATATTACGATAGTGAAATATTATATTTATTATACATTCAAATCCCATCAATGGGAAAAATACATAAGGAATGAATTTATGACACAGATACTAAAATAAGACACGTTACAAACCATGTATAAAATGTTAATACTACATCATGCAAGATGTAATATATCCACGTTACGATGACGCGCAGAGGTATAAATGTATATAGGAGTATATAGCCTTCACTCATGTCAGGACACAGGGCATAGGGAGATCCATTAACACTTAGGCTGATCTAGTATTGTAAAAAAATAGGTTTTAATCACAATAATAATAACTTCTTGTCTAGTGAGGAGGAGGGACGGGATGGATAGCAGCATTTTCCTAAGGCTGCAATCACATGGGTGTTTTTCCAAGGTTTGTAAAGTTTTTTTTGTGGAAATATAGGAAATTCCCATTCACACATTGCTTTAGCAGCTGCCGCAGACTTAGGCCGGGTCTGGACAATGGTTGCTCCTGGGTGTATGAAGGCCTCTGTATCCCTGTACTATAGAGTGTATAGGACTCGGTGTAACGCCAGGCAATGCATTTAAGTGAGAGAAGCCCCGTACCTACAGCACCTGGTGGCACAAGCCACCATTTCATCTAAATTCCTTGAGAATATGAAGGTCGCCTATATGAGGGCCCTATTGCTGCTATGGAGCCCTAACACATTCATGAGACCTAAACTGCAGCGGGCTCAAGCTTGGACAGATTCCCCCATTGACTGCAATGAAATTAGTAAAAGTTAGGTTGTGATGGGTTGAAAAAGATTTGGGATAAATGTTATAACTTTACTTTGGAAACTGTGGAATAGTTGTATAAGATGGCTGATAACCCTATGGCAGACACCTCTCACTGCAGCGGGCGTGCAGACTCCTAGGGAAACATTCCACATACAGTGTGTATCTTAGATAGATAGATAAAATTGATGCTGTTTGTGTAGGCACTAATGTTCATTGTGCCCCGTGCCTCGATTCAAGCTGTGGTCATGTGATCCTGCCACTATTTCCTATTCTTCTTGACTTTGACGTCACATACATAAATCACATGGTCTCCCCTCTGTACTGGCACTAACTCAATGTCCACTACGTCATCACTTACATGGTGTACATGTGGCTGAGTATGTTTAGGGCATTTAGAGTTGTATTGGGTGGGCATGGAGAGAACTATGACTTGTATTGGGTGGGCATGAAGAGAACTATGACTTGTATTGGGTGGGCATGAAGAGAACTATGAGTTGTATTGGATTGGGTGGGCATGGAGATAACTATGAGTTGTATTGGGTGGGCATGGAGAGAACTACAAGATGTAGTGAATGGGCATAGAGAAAACTGAGTTGTAGTGGAGGTCATGGACAGAACTATGAGGTTTAGCAGTTGGGCATGGAAAGAACCACGAATTAAAGTGAGTAGACATGGAAAGAACTACAAGGTGTAGCGAGTAGGTATGGAGAGAATTATGAGTTATAATGGGTGGGCATGAGGAGGACTATAAAACATGGGAATGGCACCGATGGCAGGTGAGTACACTTTTTTCATCCCACCATGAATTTAGACATTATAATATTTCGTCAGACGACCCTTTTAACAAGATTATTCATGCCCATAATCCCTTGAGAAGCATAAAGTGAGGTAATAGTAGCTTCTGATACTGTCTATTCAGTTCTAGAAACCTCTCAATACATTTATGCAGATTTTTCTGAGGTTAATACATTTGACATGTGCAAAAGCAGACTGGGTTAAAAGATGCACCAAAATGTATCCAAACTTTATCCAAACTGTAGAAAAGTGTTTGAACACAACACTTGGTACGATCCGCGCCACATTCATGATTACAGCATATATGCTGGACGGGTGATGGATACTGGCGCACTGTGTGGCAGCATTAATAATAGAGAATTAACAGGGAAATCACACAATAAAAACCAATAAATCGGAAGAATGAGAAGAGATAACTTATATTAAAAATTAACTTGCAAGAAAACAACCCCTGTGTAGATGTGGAGGAAAACACTGTGAAGGACTATTTTACTGCACCTTGTAATTCTGTCTATACTGAACAATGAGAAAGCAAAGTTCAAATACTCCATGTTCAAGAAGAAAAAAAAAACCTTTGGAAGCTTAAAAAACACTGTGTGCTGTAAACCCAAGGATTGTTTGCCTGTACATTTATATATATATAACCTGAACTAGAAGAGGTATGATCTATGATCTATAAATCGCAGCCCTCCAGCTGTTAAAAACTACAATTCCCATCATGCCTGGACAGCTGGAGGGCCGCAAGTCTGGGACCCCTGGTTTAAAATCTCCAACAGAAGGCTTGCTTCCATGTAATCCTGTATTTTTGGGGGCTTCTAGTATCCTCAAAAAGGGATGGTGAGCAGGGCCGCATCTGACATGAGGTGAGATTAGCATTTCGCCTCAGGTGGCAGATTGCAGATCCCTGAGAGGGCAGCACCAGGGCATAGACAGTGGACCAGAACCAAGAGCAGATGTGGACGAGTCCTGTCCACTGCTGCTTTTGAATTGCACAGGTGGCAGGTGGTGCATGGCAACAGGTTTGGATTAATAGTCTGTCCTGCCGCCAGATGATGCGGTGGGCCGCAGGTGGTGGACAATAAAGCGAAGTACATTCTACTCTTAAAGGAGAAGTCCAGCGATTTTGAAAATGTGTCAGTTTGCCGGGGGGAACATTATGAACAATCACTACTTATCTCTTCCCGTGCAGCGCTAGTTTGCTGCTTCAGGACTCCCGGGCTCTCCGAGTGGAACGTCACAACGTGGTTTATGGACTTCCTCCTCAGCCAGTCAGTGACAAAGGTGGGACACTGCTGCAGTCACTGATTGGCTGATGGGACAATCCCCCCCCTCCCCCGAGTTGTGAGGACATCTGAAATGGGGGGAAAATGCTTTCCGGCAGGGGTCCCAGAGCCTGTGACACACCGCTCCAGGGGTACTGGGAAAGTTTAGTCGTGACTGTTTATTATGTTTCCCCTGCCGGCTGACAAAGTTAAAAAATAATAATTAAAAAAAAAAAAAAAAAAAAAAAAAAAAAAAAAAAAAAAAATCGCCAGACTTTTCCTTTAAAAGGTGTAAATAGACCTTATACATAAAGGGGGAGATTTATCAAACATGGTGTAAAGTGAAACTGGCTCAGTTGCCCCTAGCAACCAATCAGATTCCTCCTTTCATTCCTCACAGACTCTTTGCAAAATGAAAGGTGGAATCTGATTGGTTGCTAGGGGCAACTGAGCCAGTTTCACTTTACACCATGTTTGAAAAATCTTCCCCCAAAATGTATGTGTGTGTGTGTATATATATGTATATATATACACACACACATAAATATACCCATCTTATATATAAAGTGTAAGGACTATGGGGGACTCCCAACTCCCCACCAACAGAGGTGGTGTCAGTTACGATAAGGGTTGGGGCATAATGAATAGAGATGAGCGAACCGGGTTCCGAACTTTCGGCATTTGATTAGCTGGGGCTGCTGAACTTGGATAAAGCTCTAAGGTTCAATAAACGTATGTGGCCCAGCAGCACTAGTCAATCCCTTTCGATAGGCACAATGGAGATGCACGCTGGAGCCCACTATCCCTGGTGGGTGCGTAGACTTGAAGAAGGAGAATCCAACAGCATCCAATGTAATCAAGAAATCTTCAGACTTTTATTGGCTCACAAGTCTGAAGATTTCTTGATTACATTGGATGTTGTTGGATTCTCCTTCTTCAAAGCTCTAAGGTTGTCTGGAAAACATTGATACAGCCAATGACTATATCCATGTTTTCCACATAGCCTTAGGGCTTTATCCAACTTCAGCAGCCCTCGCTAATCAAATGCCGAAAGTTCGAGTTCGGATCGACTCGAGCATGCTCCAGGTTCGCTTATCTCTAATAATGAATTCTTATTGCCTGACTATTGTGTTCCAGGAGCGATAGGTGGCCACTAGACTTGTCTGGCTGCAGCTTACCTCCCCATAGGGAACACATGAACATTCCGCTGTGGGGAGGATGGGAGAAATAACAATTGTTCATCTGACAGTCATTGAAAATGAATAGACCCCTTTACTCAAGCCAGACTATCAACCTTGTGTACAATAAATAAAATTACTCAGCTGATACACCTTCAATAGCCCCCAGCAGAACAGCCATCCAGCCAACATCTATTCTGCCATCTGCACGCTTACTATGGGTGAGTGTGCAAGTGGAAGGGTGGGGGGGTTGCCCCTGCCTGACATTTCTGGCTTTAGCTTATTTACCTTCAGACAAATATCAGTTACTGAAACTCAACATGCCGACCTTTGTTACCCCTGACGTTACCTGTCAGGAGGGAGTTGGCACAGTCGCATGCACATAAGATAGTTGGCAGGTTACCCCAATATCAATGGCTGCAGCCAACCTAGCTCTCATGGCTATAGACACCTACTGTCTAGAAGGTTTGATAAGTAAGAGGCTGAAGGAGGGACATGTAAGAAGCAGGGACTCTGAAGTAGGTGCGTCCCCAGTTTCTGCACCCAAACCTAAAGACTGTTTGGACAGAACGTCTTGTTACTGATGCAACTTAAAGCAACGACGAACATTCAGAATATCTCCTAATGTCCTACTGCAAGAGCGGAATGTAATGAAACAAGGAACCATCGGGGTCAGAAAGAGATCATAAAAGTATATTAAGTTAAAAAGCCGGGCGCTGCCCACACTGGAGAGCAGCCTGGTTAGCTTGGTCCATTTTGCCTGTTAAAACTGTTTCCCCCGGGTGGTTGGATCTGAACAGAATCCAGAAGAGGACGGAGAGCTTGTCCGAAAGGTCTGCAAAAAAAAAAAAAAAATTATAGATTTATATATATCTCCATAAATCTTGCGAGAGGGTTTAAGGGAAGGACTAAAAATCTGTCAGGGGCGATACTAAAGGGATATTGCACTCAAACTTAACTTTTGATATGTTGCTGCCCATGGTGACTAACAATTCCTTCCATGCTTGTTATTATCTATTCAGTCTCCTTCCCCCAGTTCTGAGCTGCTGCTCTTTGCAGAAGACACAAAAATCTGTGTGTGAGCTTTTCTCTCCGTCTCTCCTCCTCCCCCCTCCCTTCTAAGACAGCTGATGTAAACAAATCCCTGGCAGGCTTTATCTGCAACTTTGTAGCTTTTTTTGTAATGCTGGGAGGAATATTCTGAGGTCAAGTTGCTAATGAACTCACTGTTATTATCCCTCCCAACATTAAAAAGTTGCAGAGAGGGACTTGTTTATATCAGCTGTCTCAGAAGGGAGGGGGGAGGAGGGGGAGACGGAGAGAAAAGCTCACACACGGTTTTTTGTCTCTTTATCATAAAGCAGCAGCTCAGAACTGGGGGAAGGAGACTTAATAGATATGTATGGAATGAATTGTTAGTCTCACCATGGCGGGCAGCATATGAAAAGTTATGCTTGAGTAAAATACCCCTTTAACCCTGTTTGAAGGGAAAGCAGAAAAAAAAAGCTAAAACATACCGTAACTTAATTCTTGCATCAAAAACTTCCAACCAGCCATATACGCCAAATTGGCACTTCTCTAAATAACAACCAAAAATGCTCATAAAATATGAAATGTCAAAAAGAGGCCAGGTGTATGTAAGGAGCTGGAGGTATCACTGGCTATAATAATATCCCTAATTCCTTTGCACAGTTATCAGCCCATATCATATGCTATCTACCTATACCACAAGATGGACAGAACAGTACAATGAAAGTCAGTGCTGGTAAACCGGTGATAAGGCTCCTCATCTGCTGTATGTGTTCTCACGGATTATGTACTTACAGACGCCAATAAACCAATATTGTTTAATATTGGGTTATTGGCGTCTATAAGTACATTATCTGTGAGAACACATATAGCAGATGAGGAGCCTTATCACAGGTTTACCAGCACTGACTGTAAATGATAAATTTGTCTTTAAGAATTTTTAGTGATTTTTTTTCCCATAATTTCTATTTTACTATCTGTATTATAAAATTATCCTGAAATCTTGTAGCTTCCATTCTCAACATTAAGCCCAAAACTAAGTGGAGATGTCCTGTTCTGTCGGTGATGATAGGGAGGAGGCTGCTGGAAAGGGATCAGTACAGAATTAAAGCTCACAGCTCAGCCTCCCCCTCCCCTGTAGAATGACCTTATTAAAGGTTACAGCGTATGCTCAGTAATGTCTCCCATTTATGTCAATGGGACAAATGCTGTGCATTGTTGTCTATGTCCATGAGGCTTCCTGTACAGCATATCTATAAATGTTGTTAAAAACAGCTCAGACAAGATGGCAGCCCCCATAATTGTATTTAAAAAATATAACTGAATATACAGTATGTATAGCATCATCTGAGTGTGGGTAACACATTTTTGTTGCAATTTTATCATGAACTGTCAAAGAAACTGTTCTAGGAAAAAATATTGCTTCTATGGAAAATTGTGTTTTTTTTTACTCTACATTTTCTCCTGTTTAAGTAAATGAAGTGAAAAAAAAAATCATCTGTGAATAAGAGATAAGGCATGCTACAGTCTGAAGAGGACAAAGGCTGCATGCTCTAAACATCTAAAATTACATCCCCATTCTCAGGATCAATGGGGGTTCTTGCAGTTAGACCCCAAAGGGATCAGCTTGAAAACCGAAATCCTATGGACAGAAGATAACAGGCTAAGAAAGTAAGTGTCAGAAAGTTACACAGATTTGAAATTACTTCTATTTTAAAACCTCTTGTCTTACAGTACTTATGAGCTGCTGTATGCCCTGCAGTCTGACACAGTGTTGTCTGCTGCCACCTCTGTCCATATCAGGAACTGTCCAGAGCAGAAAAAAATCCGCACAGAAAACCACTCCTGCTCTGGACAGTCCCTGACATGGTCTGAGGTGGCAGCAGAGAGAACTGTGTCAGACTGGAAAGAATACACCCCTTCCTGCAGGGCATACAGCAGCTGGGAAGGTCTGGAAGACTTGAGATTTTTTCAAATGAAGTAATTTCAAATCTGTATAGCTTTCTGACACCAGATGAGGTCTCCTGAGTCCCCATTATACAGTGGGGTGGCTCTATACCGGGGCATGTCCACATCAAGTTATATTATAAAATAAAGAGAAAGAACATAAGACACTTACGTAGACAGGACCTCAGACGGCAGCTCTGTAATGTATGAGGGAATCTTCCTCCCTGTCAGAAATTGAGCGACTTCATTGCTAAACGTGTTGCAGTTGTGATCAAATAAATGGTAGGACTCACCGCTGTAGTGAAGAGAGGATATAAGAGTAAATGTGAGAATCATCACTGTTTGGGGGAAAAGCTAACAGGGGTTCTACAATTAAAACTTACTTGTCCCCCATCCACAGCATAGGCGACAAGTATGAGATTGCGGCGGGTCCGACCTCCGTGCCCCTCGGTGATCACCAGACCGGCCCCAGGTCGGCCGCCGGAGAGCAGAGTACAACTCTTGGCTCTTTCCAGTGGCTGCATAAACAATGCATACAGCCGCAGGTCACGTGTGGATCTGCAGCTAATTGAAAACAAAGGAGCCAAGGCCGTTCTGGTGATCACCGAGGGGCACGGAGGTCGGACCCGCCGCAATCTCTTACTTGTTCCCTATGCTGTGGATAGGGGACAAGTAAGTTTTAATTGGAGAACCCCTTTAACAAAATGTATACCAGGGTAAATGCATAATTGCTGAAATGGAAGTGGTGCTCATTCCACTTAGTAGTTCTGATTATTAAAGGGGTTCTCCACTTTGAATAATCCAATTTGTTAGGAGGCTCCTATCACAATAAGATGTTTAAGAACGTTCTTCTGCCGGGACCTCCAGCCATCAGAAATAATCTGTGAGCCGGCAGTAAGTGTTCTATAACCCTGCAGCTCCCCCACAGGTGATGTGAAGTATTACACCAAGTCCAATCAATGAGAGGTCTGTGTAAGTAGGACAGGACATAAGGATCCTGTAAAATGCCCCCGCCCCCCATCTATTTACTATACAACATGGTAAATAAAAATGTTCTCAGGTTGCAGAAGGGCCGAACTATCGGGGCTCAGCAACGTTTTCCGAACCCAAACATTCATCATTTGACTTCCAGTGTCTGTAGAAGCTGGAGTTTGCCCTAGGGCAGAGATGGGGAACCTTCGGCCCTCCAGCTGAACAAGAAAACTACAATCCCCATCATGCCTGGACAGCCAAAGCTAAGAGGCCACTAGGGGGCTGAACTGTATACTAATATACAATTCAAATATTTAATTTGATTTATTTGTATAGCGCCAACAGATTCAGGGGTCACATTTTTCATATTACAGGATTAAATAATTAAATAGAAATACAAGAGAAGTGAGGGACCTTTTCTCAAGAGCTTACAGACTAGGAGGACTGGGGGGGGGGGGGGTGGCGCAAGAGCTTACACTCTAGGAGGACTGTGGGGACACAGGAGCTTACAGACTAGGAGGACTGTGGGGACACAGGAGTTTACAGACTAGGAGGACTGGGGGGGACACAAGAGCTTACACTCTAGGAGGACTGGGGGGGGACACAAGAGCTTACACTCTAGGAGGACTGGGGGGGGGACACAGGAGCTTACAGACTAGGAGGACTGAGGGGGACAAGAGCTTACACACTAGGAGGACTGTGGGGACACAAGAGCTTACACACTAGGAGGACTGTGGGGACACAAGAGCTTACACTCTAGGAGGACTGGGGGGGACACAGGAGCTTACAGACTAGGAGGACTGGGGGAAAAACAAGAGTTTACAGACTAAGAGGACTGGGGGGTGGCGCAAGAGCTTATACTCTAGGAGGACTGGGGGGACACAAGAGCTTACAGACAAGGAGGACTGTGGGGAAACAAGAGCTTACAGACTAGGAGGACTGGGGGGACACAGGAGCTTACAGACTAGGAGGACTGGGGGGACGCAAGAGCGTACAGACTAGGAGGACTGGGGGGACGCAAGAGCGTACAGACTAGGAAGACTGGGGGGGACACAAGAGCTTACAGACTAGGAGGACTGGGGAAAAACAAGAGCTTACACTCTAGGAGGACTGGGGGACACAGGAGCTTACAGACTAGGAGCAGGACTGGGGGGACACAAGAGCTTACAGACTAGGAGGAGGACTGGGGGGACACAAGAGCTTACAGACTAGGAGGACTGGGGGGTGGCGCAAGAGCTTACACTCTAGGAGGACTGGGGGGGGGCACAAGAACATACAGACTAGGAGGAGGACTGGGGGTGACACAAGAGGTAACAGACTAGGAGGAGGACTGGGGGGCACAAGAGCTTACACACTAGGAGGACTGGGGGGGACACAAAAGCTCTCAGACTAGGAGGACTGGGGGGACACAGGAGCTTACACACTAGGAGGAGTAGGGGGGGACACAAGAGCTTACACACTAGGAGGACGGGGGGGGGGGGGGCGGACAAGAGTTACACACTAGGAAGACTGGGGGGGGGGCAAGAGCTTACACACTAGGAGGACTGGGGGGGGGGAACAGACGGACAAGAGCTTACACACTAGGAGGCCCATCCATGTCACTGCTATTTCCCTCTGACCACTGAATTAACCCCTTTCCTTCACCGATAGCTGCTCCAGGCAGACGGCGCTAGTACGAGCCACCTGGGGAGTTGTGTGTGGAGGGAGAGTTAACTGATTAACCCTTTCTTTATTGACACACAGTGTTCTGTACTGATACACCTGCCTTATTTCTGGGTTTTGGACGAATTGCCTTTTTATGGGAACATTTATTTTGATGTACAACTGATTTGGATTACAAGCATTTTCCCGGAACAAATTATGCCCATAATCCAAGATTTCACTATACATAGAATAAAAAAAGTGCTTAATTTGAGTCATCCGCATACCACAATCCAGTGTATATGTAGGTGGGGAAGAAATATATTAAAGACTTTAGTCTATGACTACAACTTGAATATTACTGACTATACAGCCTGTATACTTGGAGATTACAATGTGCGGTTCCCACCAAAAGCCTGCACACAATGAGGGGGGCCTAAACCTGCAATATGAGAGAAATTCAGAGCACCCAGAGGGGATGCCGGAGAGAACACACAGCCAACACAAAGGCTTTCCAGATTATACCAGGGTAACAAAACATCTCTTATCAATGAAGCACTAGTAACAGGGGCCACAATGCATGAGCTGCTGTACAGTTATATACCTGGAGGAGAGGAGTATACAGCGTATACAATGATATCTACAATGCCCACCTGAAACCAGATTCACCCAGAGATGACAGGTACTCCAGGAAGATCTCCTCCGTCACTTCAGTGGTGCCCAGGTCTATTACGTTGTCTGGTTCACCCAGCATGGTGCCCCCCTAAGGGAAATAAATAGAAAATGTGCATGTCATTGAAGCAGCAGAAAGGATTCTATAGTTATATAAGATCATACATCTCTGATCCAGTCTGCTCCTGTCATAGGAAAGAAGCCATCTCCTATTATAAGAAGATGCCTTATGGGACTGGTACCATGTTCTAGAGCAGGAAAAGCTGAACAGATTGATATATAGTTTAGTTGAAAATGTTTCAGGATAACTTGCAATTTATTGGCAATAGAAAATATAGTGAAGGCGGCACTCACCAGTATCGGTCAAAGATGCTTTATTGGGACAGTAAAGGCATCAGCAAAAGGTGCTTTTCACAAAAATTAAAGAGCGACAGCCGTTTCACGTGTAAAACGCTTCTTCTCGGCTCACTTGTAATTTATTTATGTAAATATTTGCTCTTTCTGGGTGAAGGAGTCAAGTGGGCGGTCCTACTCACTGACTGGCAGCTCTTTACATGCACACTTATACACACATAGCTTTTGATCATTTTAACTACAAAGCCCCAGGCTCCTATTGAGCTTCCCTTATATCCATTGGATTTTCTGGCTAGTTCTTGACGGCCATTTTTGCCTCATCGCCTTTTTCCTTAGTTTTCCTTTCTTCCTCCACATCTTCAAAGAGCCAAAGTGCTTTGTTTGTCCACCTACAGGCCTGGTTGGGGCGACATTTTTGAGCCACGGTATTTAGTTTTTACTATCATCATTATTTGTTAATTTTGTTACATTTTTCTTTTTATTATTTTTTTTTTCACTTTTAGATAGATAATGTGACAAAATCCACAATCCTGGTACTTTTTTCCTCTTTTCGTTTTTGCCGTTCACTGTACAGGAATAGTACTGTTAGACTTTTTTTTTAGGTCCCCCTAGGGGACAATTGCATGCAATAATTACAGTGCACACACTGGTCAATGCTATGCCACTGCATAGCATTGATCAGTGTTATCTGTGATCTTCTCTGAGGCAGACTCTATGAAAAGATCGCCAAGCTGATTGCAGGAAGGTAACAATGAGACCATTGTCAGACAGGGAAAACGATTGGGACCCCCGTTGTCAGCGACTGTGGGGATCCCGATCGGACAGTGACGGGAGAGGAACCCCAGTCACTGGCACCTAAATGTGGCAATCATTTAAGAGGTTAATGGGAGATGGCAATGTGTCATTAACTGTGGGGATGCGGCTGCTAATAGCAACCAGTGCTCACTCCCTATGAAGCTTCATAGAGCCCCTGCACATTATAACATTCCAAGACATCATTATGCGGTAGAACTCACATTCATGACGTCTCGTTACAGCATTTTGAATCACGGGGTTAAAGGCGAACTCTGGAGATTTCTTTTTCTTTCAGCAGATGTGAGAAAGTTATACATATTTGTAATTTGATTCTATTTAAAAATTTCAAGTCCTTCAGTTCCCCCTCTCATGTCTCCAGATTGTGTGTGGTTTCAAACTCAGTTCCATTGAAGTAAATGGAGCTTAACTGCAAACCACACCTGAACTGGAGACAACAGAGGGTTAAAAGTAGCCATGTTTTTGTAGCGCTGGATAACCCCTTGAATGAGATAAGAATACCCCTTAAATAAAGGTAAGGGTGGTTCCCTCTAAACATGATCCCCCTATGGATTGAATAGATTATAAAATGTGTGATTGCTGGGGGGCCAGATACTAGCATCCCAATGATCACTATCAGTTCTTTAGCAGTGAATGGAACTGCGGACATACAAATGCGCCGCCGGCCAATCAGCTATCACATATCGATCAGTGTAAATGAGACCTTAACCGTGGCACAACTGCTACGGTTTGGTACTGAAAAGGAAAACAAACAAACAAAAGAGTTCTTACCGGCACACAGCTAGTGATGCCTCCTCCGCCATAGAAGAATTCTTCTTTGAATACAATGACAGAGGTGTGCCTGGGAAATACAGCAGACTAGTAACGCAAGTGATGAGTGACTTTTCTGTTGTCTCTAATGTTAAACTAATCAGCTAGTATTATAAGGGCAGTCTCATAGTAACGTCAAAAGTAGTGATTGGTCAGGGTCTTGGCAGAGACCCCCCCAGATATTGGGAGAACGAGCTGGTAGAAGAGTGCGGTGGTCTTCTAGGCAGCCCTATTGTAAGTCTATGAGGCCGCCTGGAAGGAGATGATCGACAGCAAGGAAGTCTTCTGATGGGTGGGGGTCTCAGCAGTAAGAATCCCACCGATCAAAAGATTTTTTTAGATGACAGGTACTCTGTGTCCCCAGGAATAAAAATAATTTTTGACATGTCCCAGTTTTGATGAATTGGGGTCCGATCAGCTGGGTAAGATGATCTCCATTATACATAGATTGTCTTGAGGAGTCAGACGGAGATCGGTCTGAACACTTAGGGCCACATGTATCATCCGGCGAACGGATGATTTTCGGCGGAAAGTGCCGATTTGCGTATTTTTTTTATACGCAAATGGCCGATTTGCGAATAAAATATTCGCAAATCGGCACTTTCCGTCGAGTACGCCAGGGGGCGGAAAGGGGGCGGAAAGTGGGCGGAACGGAGGGCGCGGACTCAGAGTCCGCGCGATTTATCATCCGTTCCGCCAAAATGTACGCCGAAAACCTACTCCAGTCCTCAGCTGGCGTAGGTTTTCGGCGGTGCGCAACGGCGCACACGGGATTTATGTAGAGGCAGTCCGCCTCTACATAAATCTCCGTAGCGCCGGAGTTGCGGGGGCATTTTTACGTCCGGCGTAAAAAACGCCGGACTTAATAAATGCCTCCCTTAGACCCCAGTGATCAAAGCTGCTGACATGTCAAAAGTTTTTTCTCATGACAGGGACATAAATTGCCTTTTAAACTTCCTGGATGTCACCAGATAGCAAAGTCATGATTTGCCTAGTCATCCTACATGGAGAAATACTGCCCCCTTCTGGGCACTGTAGAATATACATGGTGACAATTCTGCTTGGGCCATCACATTGGTTTTTATAGGTTAGTCCTAAGGCAGGGATAAGGAACCTTGGCTCTTCAGCTGTTGCAAAACTACAATTCCTATCATGTTAAAGCTAAAGCTTTAACTGTCTAGGCATGATGGGGCTTGTAGTTTTGCAACGGCTGGTGAGCCAAGGTTCCCTACCCCTGCCCTAATGGATGATCGACATGAACAATAAATTAAAAAAAAACACCTTCACTTTTCTATCTAAACTCAGTAATCAAAGACTTTAGGGATCACACACTAGAATGGGATTCAATACACTAGAATAAGATTATTTGTAGCCTTGGGGGGGGGGTCATGATTCACTTTCTTGGCATGCCCCCCAATTTCCAAGATATACTGTCACTAAATAGTCAAAAGGGGCAGGAACTTTATAGCAAAAAGGGTGGGATGAGAAGGGATGTGATAAGGAGGCTAAGGGGGTACAAAGATGAGGAGGCTGAGGGGTGCGATGAGGAGGCTGAGGGGGTTTGATGATAAGGCGGCTGACGGGGTGTGATGATAAGGCGGCTGAGGGGGTGTGATGGTAAGGCGGCTGAGGGGGTGCGATGGTAAGGCGGCTGAGGGGGTGCGATGGTAAGGCGGATGAGGGGGTGCGATGGTAAGGCGGATGAGGGGGTGCGATGGTAAGGCGGATGAGGGGGTGCGATGGTAAGGCGGATAAGGGGGTGCGATGATAAGGAGGCTGAGGGGGTGCGATGATAAGGAGGCAGAGGGTTGCAATGAGGAGGCTGAGGGGGTGTGATCATAAGGAGGCAGAGGGGTGCGATAAGGCGGCTGAGGGGGTGCGATGGTAAGGCGGATGAGGGGGTGCTATGGTAAGGCGGATGAGGGGGTGCGATGGTAAGGCAGATGAGGGGGTGCGATGGTAAGGCAGATGAGGGGGTGCGATGGTAAGGCAGATGAGGGGGTGCGATGGTAAGGCAGATGAGGGGGTGCGATGGTAAGGCGGATGAGGGGGTGCGATGGTAAGGCGGATGAGGGGGTGCAATGGTAAGGCGGCTGAGGGGGTGCGATGATAAGGAGGCAGAGGGTTGCAATGAGGAGGCTGAGGGGGTGTGATCATAAGGAGGCAGAGGGGTGCGATAAGGCGGCTGAGGGGGTGTGATGATAAGGAGGCTTAGGGGATGTGATGATAAGGAGGCTTAGGGTTGCAATGAGGAGGCTGAGGGGTTCGAATCATGTTTTGGAGGTGCCCCATAGCCCCACATACACAACAGTTCTTGCAATAAGGCTCGCTATGACTGGTTTTCTGCCATCTTGCCCATGCACGGACACTTTTATTAGACAAACAGAAGCCTCAGTCATGCATCCCATAGAGAAATTTACATCTACAACTCCCATCATGCCCTGAAGGATGAAGCCTGTCAATGAAATATGGGAGTTGCAACTGTTCCCACTCAATGCATGATGGGAGTTGTAGTTTTGCACCAGCTGGGGGCCTCTAAATGTCAGGGCATGATGATGAGTAACATACAGTAACAAGTATAGAGAAAGAGAGAAGGTGGCCACTTACCAGATGCCTTCCAGCTGCTTACCTAGAAGAAGGAAGGAAATAAATAATAGGAATATAATAAGTGAGGCTATAACACAGGGATCCCATCACATCTGGCTTTTCTGTATAGATTTCTAGGATTTTCCCTCACCTGCCATTCACCCTCTATGCCTGTAGGTGGCAGTATAGAGCAGCAGCAGTCAATGCAATCAGCTTATTACCAGGTTACAGTAAAGTGACAGCTATACAGATCCATACAGAGAGGTGACACAACATACCCAGCATGACAGGGCTCAGGCGGCGGGCCAGGCCCCGGGAGAGGTCGTACACGTACAGCTGCACCGGCTGCGGGCCCTCAGCTTGCTCCATGCTGACACTACAATCCGTACAGTTCACCACGGCCCGGGGATCCCGTCTGACAGCCCGGCAACACAAGGCGGGGCTTACCCTGGTCAGACACGCCCACTGCGGTGAGGCCAGCCAATCACAGAGACCGGCAAGAAAGCCACAACACGGAGGCTAGAGGAAACAAACCGCTGTAGGGATGCGCCACGCCCACTTGCACTGTCATGACCAATAGGAAACGCGATCTGTTAGGAAGTAAACGTGCTGATACATCATGCCACGCCCACTAACTGGCGGCGCGGGGTGATGACGTAAGCGGCTCAGAGTCACTAAATTGATACAGGAAGGAAAGAACGCGAGGTAGTGTGATTGGGGGAAGTGGAGTGGAGTGGGGGGGGGGGGGGGTCATCCTGTATAATATATTCATATGTGCTCCTGTGTCAGACTGGAAAGAATACACCACTTCCTGCAGGACATACAGCAGCTGATAAGTACTGGAACACTGGAGATTTTTAAATAGAAGTAAATTTACAAATTTGTATAACTTTCTGACACCAGTTTATTAAAAAAAAAAAAAAAAAAAAAAAAAAAAAAAAAAAAGAAGCTTTTTAAGAAAAAACCTGCCATCCCATCTTTTGGAGGCTGTATCCCATGTTCACTGCACAGAATACACAGCAATGACTATGAGGAGTTGGCCTCTAAAACACAAAGGTTAACAGGGAATGGGGCAATACTACTTACCCCTCCAGCTCCCCCCCATGACGGCCCACTCAGCCGAACACTGGCCGTGGTGTGCTGTCCCGGCTCAGGCGGATTGGCTGTCTGGCTTGGAAGTGGCTATGGTCAGCTGGGGACATTGGGGGAGCGTGGAGAGGTAAGTATATGCTCTTATTATTTTCTATATTACTGCAGCTATATAGAAAAAGTTTCTCTCTTCGGACAGTTCCTGACATGGACAGAGGTGGCAGCAAAGAGCACTGTGTCAGACTTGAAAGAATACACCACTTCCTGCAGGACATACAGCAGCTGATAAGTACTGGAAGACTTGAGCATTTTAAATAGAAGTAAATAACAAATCTATATAACTTTCTGACACCAGTTGATGTGAAAGAAAAATATTTTCGCCGGAGTACCCCTTAAAAGAGTTGTCCGGGAGCCAGATTTTTTTTATATATATTGCTCCTGGTGCATTTAAAACAATAAACCTGTTATTCTTAGCGGAAGACAGCAGCAACACCAGAGGAGGACACAGAGGGAGCCTGAACAGGTAAGCACAACATGTTTATTGTTTTATATGCACCAGCAGCAATATCTTAAAGGGGTACTTCGGCCAGGGGGCATTTTTTTTCCTGGTACCGGGGAGGAGGAGGGAAATGACATCCACTCACCTCCCCGATTCCAGCGGCGGACTACCCCTTTAAAACTGAATGACCGCTGGACAACCCCTATAGAGAACCCCTTTAATGCAGCTGCTGGACTGTCACTTCTGTTTTTTATCCACAATGTAGATTTTGTTGGTCAGAATCTTTGCTGTGGATTCCCATGAATGTAACATCCTTGGTGTGAATGAGTCCACAGGTCCCATGTGTGTCCAGAACTCTAGAAGAAATCAGTTTTTAGGGGCCAGTGCACACTGAGGAATCGGCGCTGATTCCCCACTGAAAATTCCGCCTTTAATATTATGATGATAGTGTGTGAATAGACTACAATGCTGTAAAACGAACTGCTTATATTCCCACAGCCTTGGTAATATGTCTTTCCTGCTCCATCATAAGACTGGAGAACATGTGGCCTATCTACCCCTCTAGATGCAAGTGCCTCCTGCAGTCTCTCTGGGTGCCCCACTGAATTATCCTGCTGCAACATCCGACCCTTGATAGGCTGTGTTGGATGTGGTGGCCGGATTGCTCAGTGGAGGACCTGGAGACACCACAGGAGAACATAGGGGGCAGCATGGAGAGGTCTTTATTATGTTGTATGGAAGAGCAGCACTATATTTAAGTAGTTCATTGCCAGAGTACCCATTTAAAGGGAAAGAGCCTTGACTTGCAGATACACTTCATCCATTAGGTGGCAGCAGAGGGCAAGCTGTTTTCCTTTTGGATGAGAGCTACTTTTCATCTTTTCCCAGTGGAGCATGGTTTGGTCTATAAGACTCCACATGCTTCTTCAGTCCATTAAACTCTTACACTGAAACTACCAGGTATAATTGGTAATTTGTATTTCAGGGGTAGGGAACCTTGGCTAACAGGGCAGCCATGATGGGAGTTGTAGTTTTGCAACAACTGGATTAGAAAGTTTCATCATAGAAAATGATAGGATCGGCCCAGTTTCTGTTACTTTGTGCAGCTGCAGCTATATCATTGTGTTCCCCTTCCTTGCAGATGTCTGAAGTAATGACGGAATGGAGATCCTGCTGTGGTAAAGAAAAAGGTGATGAGGATGAAGAACAGGAAGAAGAAGAAAAAGCAAAACCTGTCGGTAATAGTCTCTGCTGGAAATTGTTTGCTAAGAATTAGTGTGAGGGTGCGTTCACACCACTACTGTGCCCTCTGTGGGGTGTATAGTGCAGCAACCTGTTAGAATGGGATGACAATATATATAGGCACAGGCAGACATGGGCCCCCCCCGTCTCCCTCCGGTGCCGCTCGCCCCCCCCCCCCGTCTCCTTCTGGTGCCGCTCGCCCCCCCCCCCCGTCTCCCTCCGGTGCCGCTCGCCCCCCCCCCCCCGTCTCCCTCCGGTGCCGCTCGCCCCCCCCCCCCCCGTCTCCCTCCGGCGCCGCTCGGCCCCCCCGCCTCCCTCCGGTGCCGCTCGGCCCCCCCCGTCTCCCTCCGGTGCCGCTTGGCCCCCCCCGTCTCCCTCCGGTGCCGCTCGGCCCCCCCCGTCTCCCTCCGCTGCCGCTCGGCCCCCCCCCGTCTCCCTCCGGTGCCGCTCGGCCCCCCCCCCCCCCGTCTCCCTCCGGTGCCGCTCGGCCCCCCCATCTCCCTCCGGTGCCGCTCGGCCCCCCCCGTCTCCCTCCGGTGCCGCTCGGCCCCCCCGTCTCCCTCCGGTGCCGCTCGCCCCCCCGTCTCCCTCCGATGCCGCTCGGCCCCCCCATCTCCCTCCGGTGCCGCTCGCCCCCCCCCCCCCCCCGTCTCCCTCCGGTGCCACTCGGCCCCCCCGTCTCCCTCCGGAGCCGCTCGGCCCCCCCGTCTCCCTCCGGTGCCGCTCGGCCCCCCCGTCTCCCTCCGGTGCCGCTCGGCCCCCCCGTCTCCCTCCGGTGCCGCTCGGCCCCCCCCGTCTCCCTCCGCTGCCGCTCGGCCCCCCCCCGTCTCCCTCCGGTGCCGCTCGGCCCCCCCCCCCCCGTCTCCCTCCGGTGCCGCTCGGCCCCCCCCCCCCCCCGTCTCCCTCCGGTGCCGCTCGGCCCCCCCATCTCCCTCCGGTGCCGCTCGGCCCCCCCGTCTCCCTCCGGTGCCGCTCGGCCCCCCCGTCTCCCTCCGGTGCCGCTCGCCCCCGCCCCCCCCCGTCTCCCTCCGATGCCGCTCGGCCCCCCCGTCTCCCTCCGGTGCCGCTCGCCCCCCCCGGTCTCCCTCCGGTGCCACTCGGCCCCCCCGTCTCCCTCCGGTGCCGCTCGGCCCCCCCGTCTCCCTCCGGTGCCGCTCGGCCCCCCCCGTCTCCCTCCGGTGCCGCTCGGCCCCCCCGTCTCCCTCCGGTGCCGCTCGGCCCCCCCGTCTCCCTCCGGTGCCGCTCGGCCCCCCCGTCTCCCTCCGGTGCTGCTCGGCCCCCCCTGCAGATTTCTACAGAAAACATTTCAGCATTTTACTTTATTTTACTCTTTACAATTATATGTTTGGAAGTTTACTACTTTGGTAATTTTTTTGTGTTTCTATGCTGCAATAGATTTTCGCTCTGGAAGCCGGGATTGTCTCATCTTCCTCATTGATGCCTCTAAACAAATGTTTAGGAGCCTGAGTGATGGCGATTTCCCGCCGTTTGATATTGCTCTGCAGGTAAGGATCTGTCACCTGCACTCCTATCCCTGTTGGTATTACCGTCATATGCTTCCCTGCATTATACAGAGCCAGTGTTATTTTTAAGGTGCTGTTCAGATGGGTCTGTAAAATATTGACATAGTTTAAAAAAAAAAAATGCTTTTTTAAAATTCTTTTTATAGATGGGGAAACGCCTGTTAATATGTATGGAAAACCTTTCCCCAATGTGTATTGCATCAGTATGTCATCAGAAAAGCATCCAAATATAAAAGAATAAGTTCAGACCTGGCAGATTTGGTGCAGTTTGTGCATCATAAATCCGATGTGATTTAAAGGGAATCTGTCACTAGTTTATGCTGCCTTAAATCAGGGCAGCATAAACTAGTGACAGAAATGCTGAACAGATCGGTGTATTAATTACATCATTCTGTTCAGCCATTCTCCTAATATGCAGGAGAATAGGATTCTTGCCACACCCCTCCCCCCGCCCTCCAGCTGCTGATTGACAGGTGACTGCCTATACACAGCATGGATAGATAACTGCCAATCAGCAGCTGGTGGGCGGAGTTTTCTGCTTCTCATGAATATCCAGGACTACTGGGCTCATGCACATAATAAAGAGGACTACTTATTGTCCATGTTATTCAGGAGGATATCTCTGGATCAGCTGCACAGAACAATGTAAGTGATACATCATTCTGTTCAGCTTCTCTATCACAAGTTTATGCCACCCTAAGATAGGACACCATAAATCTACTGCCCGAGTCTCTTTAAAGGGAAACTCAAGAGAATGATGGTTGACCTTAGGGAAATCAACCAAAAACACTGCAGAGACACCATCACGTGTTTCTCAACGCCAGTGACTCTAGGAATGTTGCCCCCTAGGAAATCAAATATGCAAAAATACTGCGGACACCATTGTGTGTTTCTCAACATTAGTGAGCTAGCCAGACCTTCTACGGGGAAGTAACAACCAAGACAATGGGGTCTCCCTTTAAGGAAACCACCTTCTAACAAGCCACAGTCAAAAATGACAGGACCTGGGAAATACCCAAGCAAGGTGCCCATCCACAGACAGCTGTTTCGAGGTATTTGCCCCTCATCAGTGTGTAGTAGGATTCTGGCCAGTGGGAGGAAAGTCTAGTAAGTACATTCAAGAGAATAATGGTTGACCTCAGGGAAGGTGGTTTCCTTGGCTGTAGACCCCCTTGGCTTGGTTTTTCCTTCCCGGTAGAAGGTCTGGCTAGCTCACTGACATTGAGGAACACGTGATGGTGTCGCTGCAGTATTTTTGCTTATTTGATTTCATAGGGGGCAAAGTTCCTAGATTCACTAACGTGATGGTATCTCTGCAGTATTTTCATACATATCAATGCGCTCAGCTCCTCCTGCTCCATAGCATTTTCATGGTGATGGTTTTCCTTTAAGGGGACCATCTGACCGTCCCAACCATACAACACTTTCTTTGTCACTTTTTTTCTTTTGATGTGTTTTTTTTTTTTTTTTAGTGTATCCGCAATGTGTATACCAGCAAGATCATCAGCAATGACCGCGATCTCCTTGCCGTGGTTTTCTTTGGCAGTAAGGAAAGCAAAAGTGCTGATTCTTTCAAACACATTTATGTTCTTCATGATTTGGATACACCAGGTAAGAGGGTTATGTTTTAACAGACAGAACATCTGTTTTTCCCTGCCCCCTTAGCACTGTCTTCCTTCCATGATTTCACTGTGAATTCACATGTACAGTGGTGTCTGGTAGCTTAATTCTGATGGATTTTTGATTTATTAGCAGCAAGTAGAATCCAACGTTATTGCCTTAAATACTTATTGTTCAACTTTCTGGCAACATAATAAAGAAGTTATACTTACCCCTCCGTGTGCCCCCACAGAGCCACCAGCTCAGTCAGTGACAGGGTATTTCTGAGCCGGGTCATGATATTGCAGCATCGGCTGCTACAGGAGGTCAGCAGAGGACCATGAGTGGTGGCTGGTGGAGAAGCTGAACAGAATGATGTATCACTTACATGTGGAGCTATTTGGATATATCCCCCTAAATAACACGGACTCTGAGCACTGCACTCTAGTTATCTTCATTATGTGCGTTTGCTCAGTAGTCCTCCATATTCATGAGCACCAGCTCCCTCTGCTCCCTGGCAGATGATTGGCAGTCATCTATTTATATTGTCTTTCTGTACTGTGTATAGCAAGATGCGATGCCCTGGCCCCTGGGGGCCACTTCCGCAGTGCTGGTGTTATGAGCGGGCAATGACCGGGGCAGCTGCAGGGGTTATACTTGTCACGGTATAGGCCTGAGGGCGGCACAGCTGTAGAGCCGGTCTGTGGAATCTGCGGGTGATGATGGGCATGCGATTCTTCGCTGCACCTAGTCAGGGCACCAGTTAGTGGACACCAATGCCAGGGTTCAGTAACAGCGGTTTTATTATAGATGAGGTAACTAGTAGCAACAGTTCTGTCCGGATGCAACCGGGTATATAGCAGGCTTTGACAAATAAGGCAGGAGTGGTGCTGCATAGGCTGTAAGAATACGTGCCGGATGATGGGAGTAGGAGTATGAGAGGAATAGCGTTGCTGGGTGGATTAGCTTGAGAATAATACTTGCTGTGAATCCTTGCAGCGATGAGGAGAGATAACGGAATGACACCCAGATGAGAGAGAAGAATCCGGTCACTTGAGCAGGCAGATACAGCCGAAGACTGGTATATAGCAGCAGACTTAGTCACTCTTCTGTGGGAGAGGATAGAACCACACAACCTCCTTGCTTGGAAGCAGGGGCTGAACTGACTTGTCAGCAGGAAGTGGGAGGTCACATGGTTGCTCCTGGCCAGAGCTAGTCAGCCATTGGAGGAACCATGGTTACAGGTCACGTGATCAACAGCCTTGCATACCACTGTACACTGTAATAATACACAGGAATACATGAGAATACACATGAGAATGCACATTACCAGAGAATACTAGGGGAAAACCAGCAGCAGTTGCAGTGCAAACACTTACCAGAACAGGCATTGACACAGCAAGAGAAATGGCCATAATAGGAGTAGTAGTCTGCATGTTCTGGGACACTGCATACCTCCCTAGCAAGTTTGAGCCGACCTCGGCGAATCTAGAAGGCAGCAAACATGAACAGACTGGACAATCAAACAACAGGAATGAATGATGAGAGTGAGTGTGATGAGGTGTGTGTTTCCCACGCCCAAGGCACAGGTGAGAAGAGAGAGAGAATGAGAAACCCTAGTGGCAGGACTTCACCTAGGGGTGCCTAATGTACTCTGGCGACCAGGTAGCTAGTGCGTGAACCATCTGACGTGTAAGCCAGGACAACTTAACTGCTGGCGGGTGACCCTCCATATTCTAGCCAGTTAGACAGTAGGTTTTCTGTTAAATGTGTTACCCTACTGGAAAAGAACTGTGAAGACCTGTGTACTACCTTGGCGTGTCTGAGTAGTGTCTTGGATACCTGGAAGAAAAAAGAACAAAATAATAAAAGCAAACATACATGGGGAGCTCCCTTTCATACCACTCAATCACACACACAAGCACTCCACAGGCCAAACACACGAAAAGGTATCCAAGGTGCGATATGTATGGACAAGTGTGAAGGTTAGGTATGACTATGTGTGATAACTACTGTGTTGGGACAAGACAGAGGTGAACAAATACTGGAAACAAAAAGGAAGGGAAACACAAAAGACAACAAATACTGCGAGGTCTTGAGGAGAACTGGCTCATATAAATCTGAATGAAACCTGAGAGAAATCTGAATGAAAATCTGTGAAAAATCTGCATACGAACTGGCTCAACTAAATCTTTCCAGCTATAGAGATAATATAGACAATAATGAGACTGGATGAGAAAATACACTCCTACATAAACTGGACTTTCTCTGAGGTATATATATATATACTGACTTCTCTTACTCAGAGGAGGAGCTATCTGACTGGAAAATATACTGTTTTACAATAGAGGCGCTCTACTCTGAGGCAATCTATGTAACCTTGTGCTTACTCAGAGGAGGAAATACAAAGACTTTGATAACACTGGAATGCAATAGTACAATAAGTGCAATAATGAAATAAGTGCAACAATACCCTGTGTGGAACACACAATCACAGGAAAGTGCATTAGGAAGGAATGGGTTAAGTGTCTCTGTTAGGAAGAGTCTCTTTTAGGCAATTAGACATCGTCCATGTAAAAGGCTCTGGGACAGGCACTAGAGAACCTTTTGTTATTGTAAGTGTCCATCAGCTCACGGCTGGTTAGTACAGGGAACTTGGTCAGGAGGACCAGGCACGAACCTTGAACGTTGCATAGCAGGAACCTGAAACAAAACAGTCATATGAACAGTAACAGTGAGAACAGTTAGGACGGCCATGTCGGCCTAGCTTCCCAGAGAAGCGTACTCTTGCCCGGGGTGTGGAGGATCAGTCGGCTGCCAGATAGCAATCGTGGCTTCCCCATTGGCGGCCATGACCTCTGCCCGATGATGCTCCCAGAGGGCTTGGAGCTGGTGACGCCAGGCATGCAGAATGGCAGCCTTTTGGACCTCCTCTGGATCCGGGGTGCCCTCCGGGGACACCGGAGCGGTGTGCATCTCGTCTGGGGAGTCCTCCTCGGCCTGGGTGAGCTGCGAGTCCGGAGGCTCTTCCTTGTAGCCGGAGAGACGGGAGAAGCCGATGAAGAACTGCACCCCTGTGGCAGCTGTGGGCATAGGAATAGTACCAGTGGGGCTGGAGTGACCGGGTCCCGGAGGAATGCTGGTCTCAGCTATGGTCCCCTCAGTCTGATCAGCAGAGGCCGGGATGAAGGCCCGGCGAAGACTTCTGTCGTCCGACGGGGCAGCGCCCCAGCTGGTGTCGCTGTAGGATGGGAGCGGTGCTAGCAGGCAGCCAGGATTGCTCCCCGGCAGCTCCGGTATCACTGGAGCTGCGGCTGCAGGCAAATGTTTCTCGGGGGCCGCCATCTTGTCACGCTCCAGCGTGTCTTTGAGGAGGAAGGAGGAGGAGCGAGAGGGCAGAAAGCTCGACTCCCCAATCTGCCCAGCAACTGTGACATCAGCGGCCTGATATAGCCAATCAGGGGAGGCAGCAGCAAAGTCTATGGCGCGGGGCGATTCCCGCGCTTTGGCAGCATGGCGGTTAACCCCCTCCTCTCCGGGGTATGGTGCAGCCAGAAATTGAAGAGGACGGCGGCCATCTTGTGTACTGTTTAGGGCCCGAAACACTTCAATCACCCCCATAGTAATCGGCAAAGTCTCTAGGGGGTTTCAGTACAGTTCTGGGGGCACTGACAGTTGGCACAACACAGTCTGAATCCTGTTCGTGACGCCAAAAAATGCGATGCCCTGGCCCCTGGGGGCCACTTCCGCAGTGCTGGTGTTATGAGCGGGCAATGACCGGGGCAGCTGCAGGGGTTATACTTGTCACGGTATAGGCCTGAGGGCGGCACAGCTGTAGAGCCGGTCTGTGGAATCTGCGGGTGATGATGGGCATGCGATTCTTCGCTGCACCTAGTCAGGGCACCAGTTAGTGGACACCAATGCCAGGGTTCAGTAACAGCGGTTTTATTATAGATGAGGTAACTAGTAGCAACAGTTCTGTCCGGATGCAACCGGGTATATAGCAGGCTTTGACAAATAAGGCAGGAGTGGTGCTGCATAGGCTGTGAGAATACGTGCCGGATGATGGGAGTAGGAGTATGAGAGGAATAGCGTTGCTGGGTGGATTAGCTTGAGAATAATACTTGCTGTGAATCCTTGCAGCGATGAGGAGAGATAACGGAATGACACCCAGATGAGAGAGAAGAATCCGGTCACTTGAGCAGGCAGATACAGCCGAAGACTGGTATATAGCAGCAGACTTAGTCACTCTTCTGTGGGAGAGGATAGAACCACACAACCTCCTTGCTTGGAAGCAGGGGCTGAACTGACTTGTCAGCAGGAAGTGGGAGGTCACATGGTTGCTCCTGGCCAGAGCTAGTCAGCCATTGGAGGAACCATGGTTACAGGTCACGTGATCAACAGCCTTGCATACCACTGTACACTGTAATAATACACAGGAATACATGAGAATACACATGAGAATGCACATTACCAGAGAATACTAGGGGAAAACCAGCAGCAGTTGCAGTGCAAACACTTACCAGAACAGGCATTGACACAGCAAGAGAAATGGCCATAATAGGAGTAGTAGTCTGCATGTTCTGGGACACTGCAAAGACAGCTTTCAATCAGTAGCTGGAGGGCGGAGTTACTGGTAGAGCATTAAGCCCATTCTACTGCATATCAGGAGCACAGTTGCCCTTTTTCAGGGCAGAATGAACCTGGAGACAGATAATTTAAAGTGTTTTATATTTGTAAAGGAACTTAGCTAGACTTTCATATGAGTATGTAAGGCCGCATAGCGCAAGGTGGCAGCAATACTATAGTCAGTGTCTATCCACAACTGAGTGTAGACTAGTTGAAAGGTTATGAAGGTTCTGAGCTACCAAACTGCCACTATCTATAGCTTTTGAGTTGTAACATGACCCATTCACTTGTATCAGTGATGGAGTTGCGTGACTCAGTGGTTCCTGGGTACCTGACTGGTAATTGCTATGTAATCCTAGCCTGGGGGTCTGATAACTGTAAATGAGCGCCGATCTGCTAGATTGGCACTCGTTTACTGGGCCTATTACACGGCCCAATAATCATTTAACAAGAGCTGCAGGGACATCGTTACCGGTCCCTGCCAGTGATTGGCCTAGTGGCCTGTCAGCTAAGACAGGCCGCTCTGAAGCTGCAGCGCGTGGGGCCCAGGGAGAAGCAGAGCGCAGGAGGAGCCCTGGAGCATGGATAGGTAATGTATGCACTTTGCATATCGTCAGCCGCCGGCTGCGCTCCGCTGTTACACGTAGCGATGTGCGGTCGCTGCCCAACGATTATAGGTCCATACCTATATCAACGATCAGCCCATGATCATGGTCATCAACTGATTGTTGTGTTTATTATGCAGAATGATAATCGGCCGATTTTCGTTCCGTGTAATAGGGCCCTTAAAGGGACTTATCTTTCTATGTTCTTGCATTCTTTTGCTAGAAGCCCACAAATGAAGGAGTCTAAGTAGTCCCCTCCATTATATTCTTGAGCTAAGTTGTTCTCTCTATGCATCAGCACGCCCAGTTTGTGGCTTACAGTGGAGAAATACAAAGGAGTAGAAAGGTACAAATTACAGATTTGGAATGAGCTTCCTTTATCCTACTTACAGATGACTTAATTTAGGGTTTTGAGAAGGGCGCGTTGGAGGTGACAGAGTATTTTTAAAGCATTACTGTCATCAGTCATGTCAAAAGTTATTGATTGCAGGTATCTTGCACATGCTCTACTGATGATACACGCCGGGCATTGGATGGTTGTCTAAGCAGCTATAGTGTCCTGCAGTGTCTCTCTATGCATGATAGCAGATTGGGCAGGCAGTACAAGTAAGCTTGGAGGATCTGGTTTGCTCTTCGCTGCTGCCACTGCTCCTCTCTCCCTCCATTGTGACATTACTGTTGTGGCTGGCAATTATCTGGCTTGTAAGCGTACATATATCATTACAGAAAGCCAATTTTCCTCTGGGTCATTACTTGTTGCCGTATGTGAATATAGGTGCACAGCGAGTCTTGGACTTTGATAAATACCGAGAAGAGAAGGGAAGAGAGTACTTCTCTGAAACCATCGGCCACTCATCGGACTTCTCGCTGGGGGAGGCTCTCTGGCACTGCACAAATCTCTTCAGCAACGTCAAGATGAAGTTAAGTCACAAAAGAATAATGTTGTTCACCAACGAGGATAACCCGCACGCCGGGGATTCTGCTAAAATCACACAGGCCGTGACCAAGGCGAAGGACCTGCGTGAACTGGGTAAGATATGGCGAGAACTTTTCACAAGCATGGTTTAAAGTGTCACTGTTGTTTCAAAAAACTTTGGTCTGGGTCTGAGTGTTCAGTCCTGTACTGATCGTGAGAACGAGCCAGGAGACGTCACATGATGAGTCGGGCTCACAATGTAAGTCTAAGAGCTTGACTCTTTTGACTAACACAGAGCGGGGAGCAAACGCAGCACGGTTCTCTCCCCGAGCACTCGCACCCGGACCGGTCTGAACTTTTGACATGTCTCTCTGTTACATCAAAAAAAAAATTTTAAACATATTTTTATTTAGATTTTTCATTTTACAACACTTTAGCCAATGTGGACGAACAAGCCCACTAAAAGAGTAGGTAAGCAAGATATAACCAAAAAGTACATAGTAAGCTCTCACAAGGCAAGATTTGTAAATATAGTGCTTCAAGTGTCATCTCAAAACTATATCAGTAACTTTGTCAAACTGAAACTGTCCCGTCCCCCCCCCCCCACTACTCATAATTCTCTGACTTTTCGTAGGTCACGGCTAACTGAACTATACCAAAATTAGGAATTAGGGATAGGGATTCAGAACCCTTCCATTTTGTGCTTATGAAGTAACTTTCAGTTTTCCCAGTGAGCCTGCCACGTCCTGTAGCATATACCATCTGGTAGTCTTAAAAGGTTGCATAAGTTGGTGTATCTCATTCTGGGAGAGGAAATGGCAAATGAAAGATCTCCATTTCTTAAAGAATCCTTTAGTGGATTTTTCCTTAGAGCGTTGGACTTCTAGATGGTCCATATGCATATATCATTTAACCTGACCTACCACCTCTTCCACTGTAGGCATGAGGGACACCAACCATTTGGACAGTAAGCATCGTTTCGCTACCAGTACAAACACATGCTGTAAGAGGGTGATTTTGTCAGTCTGTTGTGTGGTGTGGAACAGTAGAAAGAGGGGGTCCATCAGGATGGTCACCCTCAGTTTCTCCCTCAGCGCTTCCTTTAACTTGACCCAAAAATGTTTGGTCATTGGACAGGAGATAAGCCCATGCACCACATCTGTAGATCGCTCGTTACAGTTTGGACAGGCCTCAATGCGGTCGGACCGTTCTGGAGTCTTGGGGAGGGTGAAACCATATGTGGCATGGTGGATCAGCTTAAATTGGGTTTCTCTCCAGTTGTCATTGATCACTGCCCTCCGCACCGTCATCCACCCCTCCAGAATCTGTTTACCTAGATCTTCTTTATTAAAGTATGTCTCCCAATATCTGAACACCTTAGTCGTGGGGAGCTTAGAGACCTGGCTTCTGATTGCCCAGTACAGGTGGGATAGAGAGTGAGAAGGCTTGGATACCTGTATTACCTCATCTAGAAAATTGGATTGTGTCAGAGACTTAAGGTCCCGCACTCTAGTTCTGAGAAAGGAAATAATTTGGTTATAGAGGAGAAAGTGACCCGCAAGTTCAACCCATATAACGTCCCCGGATCCCTACCCACTAATATCCCGAGGTATCTTAGATTGGTGCGGGTTACCTCCACCGGAAAGGATGGGGTGTCCCAAGACAAGGCAGAGGAGCCACGAGATAGATCTAATAACGTGCTCTTAGCAATATTGATCCTAAACCCTGACCTTTTACCAAAGTCTGTTATACAGTCAAATACCGTCACCAGGTCCCTCACTGGATTTTCCAAGAATATAAGCAGATCATCTGCGAACAGGGCTGTCCTGACCAGGATATTACCCATCTTAATCCCCTCCTTACTTCCTCTATGGTGACAGGGGCATTTAGCATATTTCTTTCCTCATCCGTCAGATTGGGGAGATGGGTCCCACCTAACCAGTCCCTAACAGGTTCGTCCGTGGGGGGGGGGGGGAGGAGTCAGAGTAAAGTGTCTGAAAAAGTCAGCGAAAATGGTATTGACTTTGGATGGGTGACTGTGCGTGGTGCCGTTATGGTCTTTAAGCAATTGGATGTGATGGGTTGCATAGGGGCCCTTTGCCAGACTAGCTAATAGTCTCCCTGGCTTCTTGCGTGTCTAAATAATAAGCCGTCGAAATGAGAGCGGTAGATATTTTCTCTGTTCTCCAACCAAAGTTCATAGGACGCTTTGGCTGCCTGCCATTGAGTCTTAGTTGTAGGCGTCCCCACCCTTAAAAAATTAGTGTAGGCGTCGCGCAGTTTCTCACTATATTCTTTCAGTTTTTGGTGGATCAATTTCTTTTTAGTGGCTACGTAGGCCATAATGCGGCCCCTCAGTACTGATTTTGCCAGAATAACTGTGGGTTGGACATGTGACCTGCATTATGGGAGGAATACTCCATCCACCACCCCTTTAATAATTCCTTAAAGTTCTCGTCTCTTGCCAACCCTATCGGCAACCTCCAGAGGTAATCTGTGCCTCTAGGTAACTTGTTGAGGAAAGAGGGAGATACCGGTGCGGGGTCCTCAATCTTAACCAGATGGGTGCAAGGCACTAGGGTAGGTGACAAAAATCTAACCTGGACCAGGAGTCATGCAGGTGTGAGTAGTGGGTAAATTCTCTGGCGTCAGGGTTGGTCCACCTCCAGATGTCAGTAACCCTTACCGCGGTCCCCCACTTTGGAAGCGTTAGATCCCTCGATCTCGGAGCCAGATGCGCAGGATTTTGGGCCAGGTGAGAGGAGGAGACAGGAGATGAGAGGGGAGGGAAGAGTGAGACGGGGAAGAGGTGGGTGAAGGGGCAAGCGGAGGAGGGAGGATATGGGGGTAACAGACAAGAAATTAGTCACAAAGACTGGAAGGCGACGGCTCCGAGTCCGTTACCCGGGGGCTTTGTCCCCGATTGAATGCGGTCAGTTTCAATAAGATCAGTTTTTCGGGCGCACAGTGGGGTCAGAGTTGTCAGCTTCGCCCCTCGATGTTGCTTCTCCCCGGTCTCCCGCAGGTGGAGATTGTCCACGCGGCGGCGAGTGACCCAGGGCCCACGGTGGGCTGTGTCCTAGGTAGTCTTTCAGGCCCTCGGCAGCTTCATCCGCTGTGGAATATGAAGAGAACGAGCCATCCTGATGGAACACTTTCAGCACTGCTGGGTACAGCAGAGCAAAGCGTACTTGCTGGTGAAAAAGTGCTGTGCATATCGGAGAGAACAGCTTCAACCGAGAAGTCTCCGAATATGAGGATTCTGTGCCCCTGTATCTCCAGCTTCTCCCTCCTCTTGCGGAAAGCCCTTTGCAGTGCCACTTTATCCGTGAAGTCCAGGAATTTGATGATGACCTGCTTCAGTCTTTCTTTCTGGTTTAATCCCGGGGGAATGCCCTCTCCTGGTGCCTGGCGCAGATAAGAGCCTAACCGGTGCGCGCTCTCAACTTTGCACGGGTGAGGGAGGCCCAATAGCTGGGGGAGGGTCGTCTCGCATAAGTGTAAAAGGTCTCGCTGGCGGACAGATTCCGGGACCCCCACTACCCGGAGGTTGTTTCTTCTCGATCTGTTTTCGAGATCCTCCATCTTTTCCCATAGGCGCTTGGCATCCTGCTCCATCGCCTGATAGCGGGAGGACATAGCCTCTGACATGTCTTCGACAACACTGATCCTCTCCTCAGCTGCCATTATGTGCGCGCCATGCGCCATGCGCCACGGAGCCGAGCTGAAGCGCTCCCTTATTGCATGGCGCCGAAATCGGAAGTCGTCAAAAGTTTTTTAAAAGAATAGTGACACTTCAATAACTTTTGAAAAGTTACATGTAGCGAGTAGACTGGCAGCTTTTACATTCTTATGATTTTGTGATATATTCAGGGATTGTCTTGGACCTCATGCATCTTGAAAAAGAAGGCGGTTTTGACATCTCTCTGTTCTACCGCGATATTGTGAATACCGATGATGATGAAGACCTTGGCGTACAGTATAAAGCTTCCAGAAAGCTAGATGACCTCATGAGGAAAGTGCGAACCAAGGAACACAAGAAGAGAGCATTGTGGAGGTAGAGGACCAATGTTTAGCATTCTTCATATAGCCTGTATTTGTTACATTTGAAGAAAGGTTTCATAATTGCTGAGAGTTGTTCTCTCTTGTTGATGTTCATTGGGAAACACAGCACCCTCCTAAATTCTGCTCTTGTTATCTAGCTTGTTCTCTGCGTCCAGGGTGGTTAGTCTCTGGATCCCACTTATATTAGGGTTATCTTAGGGTTAATGTTTCATATGTTTTGGTGTTTAATACTTTGGTGTCTTCTACTGCTTATGTACAGACTGGCTTAGCTTACTGCCTGTAGGGAAGATATAGGCTGGTAGGAAGAGCTAGCAATTCTCTTTATTAGTGCTTAGTGTCGCCCTCTAGTGGCACCAGGCTATAGGCACGGTGCCTGCGTCCCCCAATGAACATCAACGAGAAAAGAATTTTACTGTGAGTTTTTACAAAATCTACTTTTGCTCCCTCTGAGATCTAGTCGGGTGTATCCACAATTCTCACAACACTTTAAGGCCACGTTCACACTTATTATGACAACGGCCTTTCTGTGACTCGCCCGTGTCACAAAACGGCCGGCGTCAGTGAAGTTTATATAAACTTAATTTCTATTGAATTAGGATGCAGGCACATCCGTGTGTGCCCGCATCCCAATTAACCATTGCACACAATGGAAAGTGCGTCTGAAGCTGCACTTTCCATTGTGTGAACTGACAGGTCTGTGCGTCCGCCATTTAATGAATAGCGGTAGCACAAAACTGACATGCCAGTTTTCGTTGCGGCCACTAGGGATCCCAGCCGGAGTGTATACCATGTGTATACACTCCAACCAGGATTCCATTCATTTTAAACGCGACGTATCTTTTGTATTAATCACGGCCGTTGTTACAATTTGCAACAACAACTGTGATACAAAAGATATTATGTGAGGAATGGCCTAATACTTGGGTTGCAGGGCCATTCTATGGCCCTTCTTCCCTGCTTGCGCTCTCTTTGCGGGGTTGGAGGTTGCTGACCGACACAGTGTTGGTTTAGTGTAGGGACTCATGTGATCCAGGGGACCTGCACGTGGTACGTGAGACAATATGGTTTGATCAAATTATATACCAACATCCTGGCGGTGGTATTTAAATGTGGCCGAGAGGCATTAGTGTCAGCCATAGGTGTGAGGTGCAGCAGCTCCTTTCTCTCCATGTCCGCTAATACTTTAATACTCACAGCTAATATGGTGGTTTTAATGATTTTTCGTACTGCAGAATCCCTCTGAAGCTGGCTGATGACCTCTACCTTGCAGTGGGAATATACAACCTCATCCAAAAACCTAAAAAGCCAGCCATTGTGAGACTGTGCAGAAAGACCAACCAGTCTGTAAAGACTAAAGTAAGACTATTGAAGGATTCAGGGAGCCTCCGGCATCCTAGTGACATGAGGAAAGCTCAGGTAGGTAAGGTGATGGCAGAAGCACACTTCAACAAATACCAGAATAATAGCAAAAAATACTTTGTCTCCCGCTCTGCCTTGTCCAGACATCATTTGATGTCTTATCCAAAGCCTGCCCATGTATCATAAGGTGCTCATAGCTATTAGCATATACTATTATCCTCAGACGCTTTGCAGTATATAGAGATAACTAAATGTGTGTAACAGCAGTGAAGCCGGAGCACAAAGCAGGGAACGGTATTGGGAGTTGTACAGGATATAGAGAACGCATCCAAGGATGCTGGAGGGCAGAAGAAACGTCCTTCCACTTCAGATAGGGTTGGGGGGGGGGGGGGGTTAGTGTAGAGAAGCTACAAGTAGAGGAACATCCAGCTGACACTTGGCTACTCATTTGCCTATAGTCTTTGAGTTATCAGGACTTTCTTTTTGCTTTTCCTGAACGCATGATCAGCAGTATTGAGTTCAGTGGGGTGAAAATGGGGACAAATTGTGTATAATATGTCGCTACAACTGGAAAATATATAAACTGCTTTGAACCACAGAAGTCAGAACTTTTCTTGCATTGGGTCTACACTATGGCGGAGATTTATCAAACATGGTGTAAAGTGAAACCGGCTCAGTTGCCCCTAACAACCAATCAGATTCCACCTTTCATTTTCCAAAGAGTCTGTGAGGAATGAAAAGTGGAATCTGATTGGTTGCTAGGGGCAACTGAGCCAGTTTCACTTTACACCATTTGATAAATCTCCCCCTGTGTGTCTGGTGCCATTATTGGTGTACCCATCACATTCATTTCTCTGTGGCCAGACATACGGCAAGCAGCAGATTGTGATGGAGAAGAAAGAGACAAAAGAGCTGAAGAGGTTTGATGATCCGAGCCTTGTGCTCATCGGCTTTAAGCCTATCAGTTTGCTGAAGACGCATCATTTCATCCAGCCGGCACAGTTTGTTTATCCAGAGGAATCACTGGTCAGTGGTAAGTCCTATACTGGACATGAAGAAAAAAAGATGGTCACCTACTGGGGATCCTGGATCCTGGGCATGATCCATCACACTTGACAATAAATGTGCACGCTTTGTAGTCCTTTTTAATGTCTTTGGTTTAACATGCAATAGACAGAACCCATGTTATAGCTGTGCACTAGCTTGTACATGAAATGGAATATTTTCTTTTAAGGTAGCACCACTCTTTTTCAAGCTCTGCTCATTAAGTGCCTGGAACGCCAAGTGATGGCTATTTGTAGGTATACTCCCTGCCGAAATTCACCACCTCGCTTTGTGGCATTGGTCCCGCAAGAAGAAAAACTAGATGATGAAAATGTACAGGTAAAACCTCCAGGTGAGTGCATTACAGAAATTAGGTTGATGTTAAAGGGGTTGTCCAGGCTTAGAAAAAGATGGCCGCTTTCTTCCAGAAACAGCACCACTCCTGTCTTCAGTTTGGACGTGGGTGTGGCTCAGTTCCATTGAGAATGTGAATGGAACTGAATTGTAATACCACACACAACCTGAGGACAGGGGTGGTGCTGCTTTTGCAAGAAAGTAGCTGTGTTTTTTCTTATCCTGGATAATCCCTTTAAGGCTGTATTCACATATCTGTGATATATGGTCAATAAGCTGACTGTATATCAGAGACTGAACTGTTACTGAATTGCAGTTAAAGCTCTGCACAACTGTACTAACACAGCTATGTCAGTTCAGTAGCAAGAGGATTAGCTGTTATGGTGTTTACTGTATCATAATGAATTATAATGCAGGGAAAGTAGCTGGACAACCCCTTTAAGCATGGAGTCTGGATGTTCTCCAGTCTTTGTGTCCTCTGGGGACTCCATTCACACTCTTAGAACATGCAAAATGGTTAAAGGGAATCTGTCACTTTTAGATCCTGCTCAGAGCTTAAAGGGGTACTCCAGGCAGGGGTTATTTTTAGGGTATGGCCGGGGAAGGGGTGTAAATAGAGGCTGCCGGTAACTTACCTCCCCAGTTCCATTGCCGGGTCCCAGATCGGGTCGCCCCGTTCTTCCGTCTGGCCACCGGTTTCTTGTCTGAGCTGCGGCTTGAGATGTGACGTCTCAAGGCAGCTCAGCTATTCAGTGGTGGGAGCAGAGTCCCGCCTCGGCCTCTGAATAGCTGAGCTGCCTTGAGACATCACGTCTCAAGCCGCAGTTCAGACCAAGAAGCGGCGGCCGGATGGGAGAACAGGGCGGCGCGATCAGGGACCCAATGCCGAAACCGGAGAGGTAAGTTACCGGCAGCCTCTATTTCCACCCCTTCCCCGGCCATACACAAAAAAAAAAAACCCGGCCAGAGTACCCCTTTAAGTCTAAAAAAAAACAATTCCTCCAACCACCAAACGGGAACGGTTTTGAAACACGTTGGGACTAAATAAATTTTTTTCATCGGACATCCATTTTCCATTGTCTGTCATCATCAGACCTGCGTCTGGTTACCTGTTGCCTGCTGTCTGCCAGATGAGTTACCTTACCTATTCCTCTCACCCTTTGTTGATTGATCCTCACCATGGAGCGCTGTCCATTTTCCTCTCTAAGGCCCAGTTCGTACTAAGCAAAAACGGAGGAATCCCGCCGTGCTCAATGTCCTGCAGTGAGTGGATGGGAGGGCGCGCGCGTGTCCGCTCCAAACGCTCTCTGCTCAAAGAATTCACACGTCAATTCTTTGAGCGCAGAGAGGATGAAGCGGACGCGCGCGCCCTCCCATCCACTCACTGCAGGACACTGAGCAAGGAGGGATTCCATGGCGGAGAGCTCCGGCTGCCTGTTTTTGCTCAGTGTGAACTGTCTTAGTTTCTCTACAATGTAGGTGATGTTGCCTTGATAATTAACAGATAAGAATTGGGGGGGGGGGACCTGGAAAACAGCCTTGTCAGTACAGAAGGAGGCTCTTTTATAAAACTTATTGCAGAGTTCCTTATATTTGCTTGTACTATTGATTTGATTTCTGCAAAGTTGTTTGAAATTACAGCTACACTTTAACCCCTTAACGACACGCCCTTACTGTCTGGGCCTTAACGCAAGAGCACGAGCTGAGCCCGCCCCATAGCGGGTGAGGACCGGCTGCTATCTGCAGCCAGGCCCCCACCCTCAATGGCGGGCCGCCACAATCGGCACGGCTGCCCGCCATTAACCTCTTAAACGCCACTATCGAACCGCGGTGTTTAAGTATAAATGACCGGAGCATCTCCGGTCACTTAGCGATCGGGACCCCCGCAGTGTGTCTGCGGGGGTCCCGATCGCATTTCCTGACTGCTGGAGGTCTCTTACCTTCCTCCATGCAGTCCTCGGATCGGTCATCAGAAGATCACAGATAACACTGATCCCTGCTATGCTATAGCATTGAAGGGATCAATGTTATCTGTGATCTTCTGATTTTCCAGCCCCCCCCCCCCCCCAATTCTTATCTGTTAATTATCAAGGCAACGTCACCTACATTGTAGAAAAACTAAGACAGTTCACACTGAGCTAAAACAGGGAGCCGGAGCTCTCCGCCATGGAATCCCTCCTTACTCAGTGTCCTGCTGTGATCCAATATATGTAAGTGATAGTTCCCTAAGGGAACTATAAAAGTGTAAAAAAATAAATAAATCAATAAATGTTTTACAAAATGCCCCAAAGCCCCTCCCCCAATAAAAGTGAAAATCACCCCCCCTTCCCATTTCATACATAAAACACATAGAAAGTAATAAAGTTAATTAACATACTATATACCGTAGCGTGCATAATCGTCTGATCTATTAAAATAAAACAATACTATTCCCGCACTGTGAACAGCGTGAAAAAAAGCAGTAAAGAAAAGCAGAGATTTCTTTTTTTTTAATGCCATTTTTTGTATAAAAAAATTTATAAAAAGCGATTAATACGTTTGATCTAGAAAAAAATGTTACTAATAAAAACTAGAGATCATGACATAGCCCCATATGACTTCATAGGTGAAAAAATAAATGCGCTTTAAGAGTCACAATAGGACCATTTTAAATATGCCTATTTGCAAAACAAATGGTTTACTGCTAATAAAAATAGTAAAACGTTAGAAAACCTAGTAACCTGCATATCGCTTTGTTCAGACCGACCTAAAGAATAAAGGAAAAATGGCAGTTTTACCGCAAAGTGGATTGCGTAAACATGGAGCCCCCCAAAAATTTGCGGAATCGCATTCTTTGACCCAAGTTCACCCCATAAATGATATTTTGGGGGTTCCATCATTCATTTTATGGCAGATTGAAAGATGCAAAGTACAGCTGCTCCTGAAAAAAACAAGCCCTCACATGGCCCTGTAGGTGGAAAAATGAAAGTTATGGGTCTTAGAAGGCGAGGAGAAAAAAAACAAAAACGCAAAAGTGACAATTGGCCCGGTCCTTAAGGCCATTTCAGGCTCTGTCCTTAAGGGGTTAATGCTATGTTCCCATGCTGTATAAACAACTGCTGTTCGCACTGTGTCAGACTGGAAAGCACTGAGAGCACTGTGTCAGACTGGAAAGAATACCCCACTTCCTGCAGGACATACAGCAGCTGATAACTATGGGAAGACTTGAGATTTTTTTTTAAATAGAAGTAAATTACAAATCTATAGAACTTTCTGAAACCAGTTGATTTGAAAAGAAAAATATTTTTACTGGAGTACCCCTTTAAGGAACACCTGAAGTGGATTTCTGCTGATTCATAGAGGTATAGAAGAAGGTGACCCTGGGGTATCCATCTATCTCCTGTCCCAGATATAGCCCTTTTCCAGTCTGACTATGTCTTTCATTCTAATCTTGAACTCATCAGGTGTGGAATGAATCCATTACGAGGCAATGATTGTACGAGCTTCATACGAAACACACTGTGTACCACAACAGCAACACTAATATTCCTGATTGTCTATTCAATTTAGGCTTCAATCTCACTAGCTTGCCATATGCCAATGATATCCGCAAATGTGACTACCCCAAGGTGGTTCCGCCTAGTAAGGAGCAGGTGGATAAGATGAAGGAGATTGTCCATAAGCTGAGCTTTATGTACAGGTACGATGGGGTGGATATTAGTGCATTACTGTTATATAGGAGCCGGGATAGTGAAGTAGAACGTGACCTGAAAATCACACTCACTTTTCTGATACCAACAATGGTAATTTGTGTTGGAAAATGTATTGATGAACAATTATGGATACAGTGCTTGTGCCACCATTGAATGTGATCAGAAACTGATATTCTAGGGATAACTTTACAGTACAATACTGCAGGAGGAGACCAGAGGGATCTCTTATTAAGGAGTTCTCCCATCTTCTCTTGTTATCCCCTATCCATACCGGGACCCCCACTGATCTCCAGAGCGGAGACACAATCACCCTGCAATGAATAGAGCCCTCAATATACCCTGAACTCCATTCATTCTCTATGGGGCCTCTGCTTTTGAGTTGAGCACTCAGAACTTTGTGGCAGCTGCATAGAGAATAAATAGAGGGCAGGCTGAGGCGGCCAGACAAGCACGGTGAGTACTCTGTTCATTGCAAGGAGATTGGATCAGTGGGGGTTCCGGTGGTCAGACTGCAAGCAATCAGCTTCTTATGCCCCATCCTATGGGAATGTCCCTTTAGGAATATGTTTTAATATTTAGTCATGTAAATACAGAATAGTAATTTGTAGAGATGAGCGCACCGGGTTCGAGTCGATCCGAACCCGAACATTCGGTATTTGATTAGCGGTGGCTGCTGAACTTGGATAAAGCTCCAAGGTTGCCTGGAAAACATTGATACAGTCAATGACTATATCCATGATTTCCACATAGCCTTAGGGCTTTATCCAACTTCAGCAGCCACCGCTAATCAAATGCCGAAAGTTCGGGTTCGGATGGACTCGAGCATGCTCCAGGTTCGCTCATCTCTAGTAATTTGCCTACACTCTTATTAACCCAATAATTTCATGGCGATCTAGGAGCGACGCATTTGAGAATCCTGTACTACAACAACATTTACGTAACTTCGAATCCCTCGCCCTTAATTTGACGGTCGCAAAAACCAATGATCTAACATGTAAGATTTACCTGGCTTCCTCCTCACTGATCTAGTGTTCTAATGTGGTATAAGTGCATTACATGAGCATGAACCACTTTTGTATTGTGCACTTACCTCGTTTTTGTCACGTAAATGGCGGTGACAGTGGTCCGGGTATACAGTAGGACTCATGATGTCCTTAACACTTTAACATGTTTTTTTTTTTTTTGTAACTCCAGCACCAAAGACAGACATGATAGATAATCTCATGGGATCTCTGGCAGAAGAATTTAAAGAACTAGTTTACCCTCCTGGGTATAATCCAGAAGTCAAAGCCGTGAAAAGAAAACAAGGTGAGAAAAACAGCACATGAAGTTTATTAGTATTGCATGGAATGCATTTTAAAAGGGTATCCCAGCCAGAAGAACTGGTAGCGTATACTGTAGATAGGATATGCCTTTGCGTGCTGATCATGGGGGAAAGGGGGGTGCACTGCAGAGAAATTCGAAGCCCCAGCCTTTTAGCCTTCACAGGGACAATGGGGTGAATGATCTGGACGCTTGTCATGCTAGGAAGGACCTAGAGGAATGGCGGAAGTGACCTAGTTTTGCATTCCGGCTTGCTCATTGGTCCAGGAATGGTCAATTCTGTTAACAAGTTCTTCAGTTGAAGGAGAAGTCCGGCCAGACCTTTTTTTTTTTTTTTTTTTTTTAGCAAGTGCTGGGCTGGGGAGGATAAAGAAAATATTATGCTCTCAACTCCCCCACTCCTGCGCTTGTCGCTGTATACCGCCGCTCCGGTCCCTTGACGCTTTTAAGTCTAAGCGGGGACAGGTGACTTAAGAGGTGTAAGGAGAAGGGGAGCAGTGACAGGAGACACCGAGGAGCAGAGAGATCAGTGTAAGCACAAGGGGAGCAGTGACAGGAGACACAGAGGAGCAGAGAGATCAGTGTAAGGAGAAGGGGAGCAGTGACAGGAGACACTGTGAGGAGCAGAGAGATCACTGTAAGGAGAAGGGGAGCAGTGACAGGAGACACTGTGAGGAGCAGAGGGATCAGTGTAAGGAGAAGGGGAGCAGTGACAGGAGACACCGAGGAGCAGAGAGATCAGTGTAAGGAGAAGGGGAGCAGTGACAGAAGACACTACTGAGGAGCAGAGAGATCAGTGTAAGGAGAAGGGGAGCAGTGACAGAAGACACTACTGAGGAGCAGAGAGATCAGTGTAAGGAGAAGGGGAGCAGTGACAGAAGACACTACTGAGGAGCAGAGAGATCAGTGTAAGGAGAAGGGGAGCAGTGACAGAAGACACTACTGAGGAGCAGAGAGATCAGTGTAAGGAGAAGGGGAGCAGTGACAGGAGACACTGTGAGGAGCAGAGGGATCAGTGTAGTAGTGTAAGGAGAACGGGGGAGCAGTGTCAGGACTCCAGTGTCCAAGTTCTTGCACACAACTCACCTGCTGCCTTCTTCACCTCCACAATATGGACGGGCCTGCAGACCTGAGGTGTCAGTAGGTGGAGCCGGCCAGGCCACCCTGCACAGGAGGACCCCAGGGCAGCAGTCAGAGCAGGTAACAGGCCAGGGCATATCTCACACACACCACAAATAGGAGACACACACATGCGGCAGACAGCTGGCCCAGCACTACTACAGAACATGGTCTTCTTCTCCTCCTCCTCCTCTTCTGAGCCGTCAGCGACAGCATCTGGCAATGGGTGCACTCTGTCTGCTGCAGCATCCAGACCGGCAGTGTGTGTGTTACTGTGTAGATGATGACGCTGTTAGCGTTTGCAGGCAGCCCTCAGTGTCAGTCAGCAGCTCTCATAGTGTCTAGTGAGGGCCCTTTTTGTAAGACTTATAAACAGCACAGCGGCGGCCAGCCCCTGTGCTATAGCTTTACATTAATACAGAAACTTAAAAAAATGCAGACCAGGCGGCTCCTGGGCTGCCAATCAGGGTAGCCCACCAGGCATTTGCCAGATCTGGCAGATTACCAATCCGGGCCTGGTTTGCAGCTCTATTGTACTGAAACGAATAGAGCTGATTTGCAATACCATACACGACCCGAGGACAGGGGTGGTGCTGTTTTTGCTGTGTTTTTTCTTATCCTCAATAATCCCTTTAAAGCTGCATGCACATATCCGTGATTTATGGTCCATATGCAAGTTGTGTCTCATTTTTTTTATAGGTGATGATGGAGGCCAAGCTGCAAAGAAGGCCAAGACCGAAACCTCCATTTCTGAAGCAGATCTCAGAGCCCACATCAAGGATAGAACACTGGGAAAGCTGTCCATACCCGTGTTAAAGGAATGGTGTCAGACTTTTGGGTTAAAGGGTGGGAAAAAGCAGGAATTTATGGATGCACTTATAGATTACTTTGAGAAAGACAACCAGTCAAAGAGTGCCTAGACTAAACTTCAGGTGCATGGAGTTTATACTGTATAAAGCAGCATGTACAGTGGGTGAAATAAGTATGTAGTGTTTAAGCAGCTCTGCCTAGGATGGCACCTGTTCACTGGTTGTATGCTGTTTGTTTAGTGCAATAACATGAAGATGTGAGTAATGCAATAGTGCCACCTGCAGTCTTCTAAGAGATCTGCTCCAGTTAGTTGTAGAACCACAGGAGTGGTAGGACTCCAATGGCTACATCCATGTTTTCAAGTCTGCAGGATTTAAATGCTTAGCAAACCCGAACATACTGGATTTATACTCACATAGTTGTTACTGATATCTGGTGAGAATTTTATGTCGATAGCACCTTTAGGCCAGATTCACATGTAACGTATCCGTAGCGGGTTTCACGCTGCGAGGTCGCCGAGAAAGCTGCTGAGGATGTCTCTCCTGTCAGTGTCAATGTGATTACATATTGGCATCCTGCTGCGAGTACGTAAGTCCCGCCCCCCATTAACCCCCCATCGCCGGCAATAACCTTTACCTGCTCCACGCTCCAGATGCATCTGAGGCTCCCAGAGATCGCGTACAACCAATCAGTGCATGGCCCGGCCAGGAGTCTCAGATGCGATGGGAACATGGAGCAGGCAAAGTATCTTCCCTGCGGCACTTACATACTCGCAACAGGATGACAATCCTGATGTGAGTATTTAATCCCATTGACACTGACAGAACAGACATCCACAGCGGATTTCGCTGTGAACTTGCAGCCTTATATCCGCTGCGGATACGTTACGTGTGAAACTAGCCTAAGAAATATATTTACTTAGAAAATTGGTGACGTGTTCAATACTTATTTCACCCGCTGTAAAACATAGCAAAATATTACCATCTTCTCCATGTATCCAGATGTAAACACTTGGTTCCAGAGCAAGAATAAATGACATATGCCGTACCGGTACGCCATCTTGCGCAGAGGCTCTATAAAGCAACCTAACATCTAATGATGGGCAGTGATCACAATGCTGCCCACCATTAAAGGGGAATATCAAGGCTTAGAAAAGATGGCCGCTTCTTTCTTTTGGATCATATTCTTTGTATTCTCATTCCCATCACTGTCCAGTAAACAGTACAGAAGTAACAAATACAAACTTATCAAATGTACCAGTATTATCAATTATACCAGTATTGGTATATTACATACAGTGTTGTAAAATAAGTCGTGTATATATTACAAAAAATGGCACACATAGAGAACAATAAAGAAGCACTGCAATGAGTTCTCCTTCTTCCATTTTTTTCTCCCAACATGTTTCTAAAGTGTCATGGGCGATACATCTATAAAGGCAACAGGTGAAAACAAAAGAAAGAATAGAGAACAAAAAAGAAAGCAGAAACATCAAAAACTTGCCTGCTGTACACTCCAGCTCCTCTCTCTTCTCTCCTCACAATTACAAGCTAAATACAATGTATAAAGATATCTGAATAAGTATGTGCATTACCAGTTTGGGTACATATACCGGCAGCACTCCTCCTCCCCCCGTCCCTATATCCCCACTCCCCTCCTTGGCACCATGTACAATACTTATATATAAATGTACTCTCTACCTAGTGAGAGCATTGCTGAGGTCTGCAGAAGGACTGAGCTTGGTACACCAGGAGCGTCTAACCACCGCCCCCATATCGGCTGAAATTTACAAAGGCATTTTCTTTTAAGATGCACTCCCCCTTTCCAACCTGATAACTGTATGATGCCATTTTCTGCTGAAATTTGTGCAGTGTCCCGCCCCAGTCACTGATTGGCTGAGCAGGCAGTCGATCATCCAGGTACATGATGTTGCAGCTTGAAAAGCTACAGACGGCTGGTGGCTGTCAGCTGGACCAGGGACCGAGACTACAAGGCACGAGGACAGGTAATAATAATTTATTATTAGAGATCAGCAAATTTTCAGTAAATAAAACAAAGTGCTTCATTATCCCTGCAATCTGCTCATCAGCTACTGCCTTTTAATTTATTGCCCCTCAGTGCCATTCCTCCCCAGATGCTGGGAAAAGCTGGACCCAGTCCTGGGAAACGTTCCAAGGACTAGATCCAACTTTTCCTAGCATCTCTATTTATTTTTCACAGGACTTCTCCTTTAAAGAGAAACTATCATTAGGATACAGTGCCGTGGATCCATGTAGTAGTAGCAATGGTAAAGTGGTGCTGGAGAAGGGTTGAGCCCAGAGAAGCATAGAAAGTAGGTACTTTGCACTGTTGATTGCAAATTAAAGTAGTTTAATTCACATTGGTGGTAAGGCAGATAAAAAGTAATGTTTCGGTCTCCATGACCTTCATCAGACTCCTCATGAAGTGAGTGTAAACTGTTGTGATGAGAAGTCCTGGTAATACAGCTTTGGAGGACAGCTTCAGTGCTTGGTAGAGGTACAGACTGACAGATCCCGGCATCCGTAAGGAAAGTGTGCCGGCTGTCGGCGTGATGGCGGCAAAAGCCGTGCCTGGACTTCATCCTCTGCGTTGTTTTTGTGTAGATTGTAGTTGCATTCATATGCTAATGAAGGTGTTTGGTGCACTGGGGGTGGGACTATCACCCTCACTGCCCCACCCTTCTAATGAATATTCATCTAGAGCCAGAGTGACCCCCCCCCCCACCATACTCATTAGGAGGGGCAGGCCGCCAAGGGGGATCAGTGCACAGAGGGTGGGAGTCCCCCAGTGCACCAAACGGCCTCAACATAAGGATTCACCTACAAAGTACAGGAAAACTGCACTGAGAATGAAGGTGAGAAACTTACCTCAGTGCCCTATAGGGACATAACAACATGTTAGAGAAGGTGGCCACTTACCAGATGCCTTCTAGCTGCTTACCTAGAAGAAGGACGGAAATAAATAATTTCTAGGATTTTCCCTCACCTGCCATTCACCCTCTATGCCTGTAGGTGGCAGTATAGAGCAGCAGCAGTGAATGCAATCAGCTTATTACCAGGTTACAGTAAAGTGACAGCTATACAGATCCATACACAGAGGTGACACAACATACCCAGCATGACAGGGCTCAGGCGGCGGGCCAGGCCCCGAGAGAGGTCGTACACGTACAGCTGCACCGGCTGCGGGCCCTCAGCTTGCTCCATGCTGACACTACAATCCGTACAGTTCACCACGGCCCGGGGATCCCGTCTGACAGCCCGGCAACACAAGGCGGGGCTTACCCTAGCCAGACACGCCCACTGCGGTGAGGCCAGCCAATCACAGAGACCGGCAAGAAAGCCACAACACAGAGGCCAGAGAATGTAGGGATGTACCACGCCCACTTGCACTGTCATGACCAATAGGAGTTGCGAACTGTTGGGCAGTAAACGTGTTGATACATCATGCCACGCCCACTAAGTAACGGCGCGGAGTGATGACGTATGCGGCTCAGAGTCTCTAAGTTTAACCGGGAAGGAAAGAACGCGAGGTTGTGTGATTAGCGGGAAGTGGGGGCTGCGCTGAGGTATTGTAATAATATAACTGAGGTATTGTTATAATATAACTCTGTGCGATTATAGTAATAATATCCCCCACAACAATGCAAAGCATGACTTACTGGAGTCACGTGTAACGTTATAACCGCGATAACCAGAGCATAACAAGCCTAATGCGAAGTTTCCCTCCTTCTGCCAAAAGATGGCGCTCTGCCTGCCTTCATTACACTGTAGTCTCAACTAACGTTATATAAGTCATTAGTACAAGCAAATATAAGAAACTTACTGTAATATATCTTATCAGAAAAACGGGCCTCTTTCTCTCCTCTCCTAAATCATCATTCACTAGAATACAGCTCAAGTCAGTTCCATAAAGGGCCATCAGGTGCACAGAGGGATAGAATTACATGCTGCCTATAGAAGTCTATGAAGAGGGGGAGGATGCAGCCAGAGAAATAGGCTATAGGAGCTTTTAGGGAACATTAACTCTCACCCTGGGGCTGGACTTGCACAGTCTTAAAGGGGCTTTACAACGTAAAGTGTCTCTGTCGTTTCACAAAACTTTTGACATGTTATAGAGATAGGTCAATAGTTTTGATCTATCCAAGTCTTCAGACCCATACCCATCGGTTGATACCGTGCTAAGCGTGGTCCTCTCCTGGCTCTGTGTCTCTTGATCAGTTGGACTTATAATGGAGCCTGATTGAGAAGTCTGACTGATCACGTGATACAGAGCTGGGAGAGAACCGCACTTAGTGTGGTCTTCTCCCGGCTCTATCTCCCAATCGGTCTGAACACTCAGACCTGGACTGGTCAAAACTTTTCACTTGTCACTGTGACTTGCCAAAAGTTTTGTGAAATGACAATGACACTTTAATGTACCTTGTCCATTACCCCATGATCAGTGATAATTGTGAGATTAAAGGGGTTATTCAGCATTAGGAAAACATGGCCACTTTTTTCCAGGGACAGCACCACTCTTGTCTCCAGTTTGGGAGCAGGTTTTGCTACTCGGTTTCATTAAAGGGAATGGAGCTTAAAGGAGAAGTCCGGCGAAAATTTTGTATTGTCCCTAAAAGTTATACAAATCCCCAATATACACTTATTACAGGAAATGCTTATAAAGTGTTTTTTTCCCTGCACTTACTACTGCATCAAGGCTTCACTTCCTGGATAACATGGTGATGTCACTTCCTGGATAAAATGGTGATGTCACGACCCGACTCCCAGAGCTGTGTGGGCTGTGGCTGCTGGAGAGGATGATGGCAGGGGGATGCTCAGTGTCCCTCCGGTGCCCTGTGTCCCTCAGTGTCCTCCTGCCATCATCCTCTCCAGCAGCAACAGCCCCCACAGCTCTGGGAGTCGGGTCGTGACATCACCATGTTATCCAGGAAGTGACATCACCATGTGATCCATGAAGTGACATCACCATGTTATCCAGGAAGTGAAGCCTTGATGCAGTAGTAAGTGCAGGGAAAAAAGCACTTTATAATCATTTCCTGTAATAAGTGTATATTGGGGATTTGTATAACTTTTGGGGACAATAACCCCCCGTCCGGTGAGCGCTGCACGTTAATGTCCTGTGTGTGCAGGGCCGCCGGTGTGCACACGGGAAGTGGAGAAGCAGCAGGGTCCAGGGGAGAATATTCCTCAGTGTCCCATACCCATACACCCCTGCCCGCCCCCTGTATACCCATACACACCTGCCCGCCCCCCTATATACCCATACACCCCTTCCCGCCCCCCTGTATACCCATACACCCCTGCCCACCCCCCAGTATACCCATACACCCCTGCCCGCCCCCTGTATACCCATACACCCCTGCCCGCCCCCCTGTATACCCATACACCCCTGTCCGCCCCCTGTATACCCATACACCCCTGCCCGCCCCCCTGTGTACCCATACACCCCTGCCCGCCCCCCTGTATACCCATACACCGCTGCCCGCCTCCCCGTATAGTAGAGGAGATAGATAGATAGGAGAGTGAGAGATAGGAGATAGATAGATATCTTCACAGCGTGTCAGTGCAGTGCCATCTACAGCCTCCTATAATGTGCCACTCATAATGTCCCCATAACAGTGCCTTTGTACTGTCACCTATACATACTACATACCCATCATATGTACTCTGGGTACCTATAGTACATAGCTATATACCTGTGTATACACGTCCTGTAGTGTGCGGGTTGGTGCTCATTGAGTTACTGTACTTTTTTTTAACTTTATTGAAACAAACTATCCCCAGTTTGGCACGGCCAAGTGGGTGTGGCTTGTAAAGGGGTGTGTCTTACAAAGGGGGCGTTTCATAGTTATCTTCCAATTATCGTTACCGCAGCTACATATGCGATAAACCGCGATATTGATTTAGGCCAATATCGCCCAGCCCTACCTGGAGACCAGAGTTGTGTTGTTGTGTTTTCTAATGCTGGATAACCCCTTTAAAGAAGGTATTGAGTTCCATGATGCCAATAGAAGTCTATGAAGAGAGGAGGGGCAGCTGGAGGGAGGCAGAGAGACCCCAGGAGCTGTCAGTGAGCGTTAGCTCTCTCCCCAAGCAGAGAGACCCATCTCCCCGCCCAGATGACTTTAAAGGGTAATAGATCGCAGACAACTGAAAGTTACAGAGGAAGCTTGTAGAAGGGTAAACTAATGAAAAACGTGCTACCCCTCATGTACACACACAACATCTGATCCTGACAGGCTATGCTCCCAGCGCTTCCTGCTTGGAGCTGAGAGAATTTTGGAAAATGAAAGGACAAGAATAAAAAATCAACACTGGATTCGGTAGATCCTGGTTTGGTGAATCTTTGCTGAACTCCTGTTACACCTGCTGGAGAGGTTGCTCAGTCTTGAGACAGATCACTTTACTGAGGGATCTGGTTACAGTTACTTTATGTTTTGCAGAATGTTATTTTTTTTTAGCCTTTAAGGTATGTTCACACTGATTAAATCAGACAGAATTTCGTGGCGGAACTCTGCCTCACTGCTTCTCTATGGCAGACCGCACGCTCCTCCGCTGCCACGGCTCTCCTCTCAAAGAAGTGACGTGTCACTTCTTTGAGTGGAGAGCGGCAGCAGCAGAGGAGTGTGTGCTCTCCCATAGACAGGCTATGACACAGTGAGGCAGACAGGAATTCCGTCTGATTTACTCAGTGTGAACACACCCTTACAATGCACAATGTAAGATCCTCTGTACATGTAACACAGGCTGAAAGTATTCATCTCCCTCTAGGGTCTCTTCATTTTGTCATGTCAGAATTTTGTTTTTGTAATAAAGAATCACAACATTCATGCTTTGATGTCGCTACAATTTTAACCTCAACAAGTAAAAATTGCAGCAACTACAGTGACTCCTCTCTACACAAGTACAAGACTCTTAGGGTACAAACACACACGACTGATCCGCAGCTGCTTTCTCGCTGCGAATTCGATGTCAATCCTGCTGCGAATATGTCTGCCCATAGAGATTACTGGGCAGGGATCCGCTGCGGATCAGTCGTGAGTGTTTGTACCCTTAGGGTACAAACACACTTGACATCCGCAGTGAGTTTCTCGCTGCAGATCCCGTCCCTGTTTACTCAATAGCAGACCAACTCGCAGCAGGGATGTACATCCTGCTGCGAGTTTGTCCGCAGCCTGCCCCATTAACCCCCCGCCTGCCGGAGCTAATACTTCACCTGATCCCAGCCCCGGCTTGCTTCGGCGGTTCCCGGTGTCTTCACGTCCCGCTCGGCCAATCAATGCGCTGCGGCGGGGCAGCGCACTGATTGGCCAGGCGGGACGTGCAGGGAACCGCTGAAGCAAGCCGGATACATCAAGTGTGTTTGTACCCTTAAAGAGAAACTATTAACAGGTTAGGCAAATCCAATCTGCTGCTATGCCCTTTTGTGCACGTGACACGGAGGATTAAGGTATTTCTCTTACCTTTATCCTCTGTGCTGTTCCTTTGCACCTAGTAGTTAGATCCTTATGCTATATGGTAGGGCTGGGCGATATGGGCAAAAAATAAAATCTCGATTTTTTTAAATTTTTTGACGATTCTCGATTTAAATCTCGATTTTTTTCCTTTTTTGCTAAATAAACAGAACATTTTCTCCCTGCAGCATCAGATACTATTTTAATATTTTAGACAACAACTGTATTGATTTCCAGTGTAACAGAGGCCCCATATATGTTTGTGCCTCCATCTACGTAGGGTGTAGTAGTGGAGGTATAGTGGATAGGGGGTGTAGGAGTGGAGGTATAGTGGATAGGGGGTGTAGGAGTGGAGGTATAGTGGATAGGGGGTGTAGGAGTGGAGGTATAGTGGATAGGGGGTGTAGGAGTGGAGGTATAGTGGATAGGGGGTGTAGGAGTGGAGGTATAGTGGATAGGGGGTGTAGGAGTGGAGGTATAGTAGATAGGGGGTGTAGGAGTGGAGGTATAGTGGATAGGGGGTGTAGGAGTGGAGGTATAGTGGATAGGGGGTGTAGGAGTGGAGGTATAGTGGATAAGGGGTGTAGTAGTACAGGTATAGATGAGGGGTGACTGGGGTAAAACTGAAGGGGACTGGGGTGACACTAAAGGGGACTGGGGTGACACTAAAGGGGACTGGGGTGACACTGGGGGACACTAAAGGGGACTGGGGTGACACTAAAGGGGACTGGGGTGACACTAAAGGGGACTGGGGTGACACTGGGGGACTGGAGGGACAATGGGGGACACTAAAGGGGACTGGGGGGACACTGAGGGGACTGGGGGGACACTGAGGGGACTGGGGGGACACTGAGGGGACTGGGGGGGACACTGAGGGGACTGGGGTGACACTAAAGGGGACTGGGGTGACACTAAAGGGGACTGGGGTGACACTGGGGGACTGGAGGGACAATAGGGGACACTAAAGGGGACTGGGGTGACACTAAAGGGGACTGGGGTGACACTAAAGGGGACTGGGGTGACACTAAAGGGGACTGGGGTGACACTGGGGGACTGGAGGGACAATGGGGGACACTAAAGGGGACTGGGGGGACACTGGGGGGGACACTGAGGGGACTGGGGGGGACACACTGAAGGGGACTGGGGGGGACACTGAAGGGGACGGGGGGGGGACACACTGAAGGGGACGGGGGGGGACACTGAGGGAACAATGAGGGGATGGGGGGGACACTGAAGGGGACTGGGGGGACACTGAAGGGGACTGGGGGGGGACACTGAAGGGGACTGGGGGGGGACACTGAAGGGGACTGGGGGGGACACTGAAGGGGACTGGGGGGGACACTGAAGGGGACTGGGGGGGACACTGAAGGGGACTGGGGGTGACACTGAGGGAACAATGAGGGGATTGGGGGGACACTGAGGGGACTGGGGGGGGACACTGAGGGAACAATGAGGGGACGGGGGGGACACTGAAGGGGACTGGGGGGGGACACTGAAGGGGACTGGGGGGGGACACTGAAGGGGACTGGGGGGGGACACTGAGGGAACAATGAGGGGATTGGGGGGACACTGAGGGGACTGGGGGGGGACACTGAGGGAACAATGAGGGGACGGGGGGGACACTGAAGGGGACTGGGGGGGGACACTGAAGGCGACTGGGGGGGGGACACTGAGGGAACAATGAGGGGATTGGGGGGACACTGAAGGGGACTGGGGGGGGACACTGAAGGGGACTGGGGGGGGGACACTGAATGGGAATGGGGGGGGACACTGAGGGAACAATGAGGGGATTGGGGGGTGACTGGTGCAGCTGGAGGTGATTGGAGCAGGAGGGCACATACATCTCCTCCTCCTCTCACCTCCACACACACGCTCCCCTCCCGGCCAGATATGGAGGTCCCGGGTCTGTGGAGGAGGAGGCCGCAGGGACTACAGTAGGTGGTGATCGCATAGCTGCAGGTCACGGAGCTATACAGCGGGAACGGGGGTCTGCACCGAGCCCCCCGATCCCGCTGTATAGCTCCAGGACGAGCAGCGCCGCGATCACCACCTACTGTAGTCCCTGCGGCCTCCTCCTCCACAGACCCGGGACCTCCATATCTGGCCGGGAGGGGAGTGGGACGCTCAGTGGAAGGGGCGGGGGCAGATCAGCGGCGGCGCTGTCAGTGGCTGGAGGCCGCCGGCACTGCACCGCCCCTCTCCAGCATCTTCTCCCCGCTCACCCACACCGCCCCTCCACAGCTCTCCCGCCGGCCCGCACCGCAACCCCCCTTCTCTCAGCTTCTCCCCGGCACCGCAGCCCGAAATGATTTTTTGTGAAAATCGAATTTACGATTTTCACAAAAAATCAAATCGATTTCAACGTTCTGGACGATTAATCGAATTAATTCGATTAATCGCCCAGCCCTACTATATGGGTATTTTGGCGCATTGTGGGTGGGGCTACCACCCCCAGAACACCAATCAGGCGGCAGGTGAGCCGCCTTGGGGCAGATCTGCGGGCTGTAGCTCCGCCCACAGTGCTCCAAACCGCCCAATTAGGATGATGGTCTAACTACTAACTGCATGGGATTGGCACAGAGGATGAGTAAGCTGTTTCTCTTCTGGAAGAGAGCTAATGTGCTCATGTTTTTCCTCTGGAGCATTGCATGGCCTGTGAGACCACACATGCCTATTGGTTCTTTCCTCAAGGAGACTCATAACTTCTTCAGTCTGATAAAAGCTTACAGACACTGGAACGGCCAGGTTTAGTGGAGAAGTGGAAATTTTCATTAAAATCCCTGACTTTTCTTATGTTAGACATATTTTCTTGTTTAGCTGACAGTATTTTATTTACACGGTTTGGTCCAGTTTCAATAACTTTGTATAAGTTTATCATTGTCTTTTCCTTGCAGATATCTGAAATAATGGCTGAATGGAAATCCTTCTATGATAAAGAAGAGGGTGATGAGGATGAAGAACAGGAAGAAGGAGAAGGGGAACCTGGCGGTAAGGATTTCTGCTGGAAAGGTTAGGGTGAGTTGACGACAAACTAAAGTAGGTCGGCATCTCCATATAAAATCCATTTATAGAAATTCCATAAAATTCTTAGAAAATGTCCAAAAGAAAAACTGTACATGAACATGCAAAGCACATGATCTAGATCAATAAATGAATTTTATATGGAGATGCTGACCTTCTCCAGTTTGTCTTCATACAAATTCTAAGGATTGGAAAGTCCGACGGCCATGCATCCACCAGGTGAGATTTCACACCACAGCTGTGCCCTCACTGTGCAGAGACAGGCATTGGCCCCATAGACTTTAAAGGGGTTGTCCAGGATTAGAAGAAGCACGGCTACTTTCTTGCAAAAACAGCACCACTCGTGTTCATTGTTGTGTGGGGTATTACAACTCAGCTTCATTCACTTCAATAAAACTGAGCTGCAAAACCCCACACCCAAACTGAGGACAGGAGGGGTGCTGGTCCTGGTAGAAAGCAGCTATGTTTTTCTAAGCCTCAGCTAGTGAATTTGGGTCATTTTCCAATTATATACATGTTTAGGGGCCAGACTCAAAATTGCAGTAAACCAACTTTTTGGGTCTGTGGGCCAATGCCTGTCTGAGCACAGATACATTGGTGTTTTAGTTTGACAGGTTACTGACCAGTACAGGCACACAATCGTGGTGTGAACCCAGCTTTATATTTGTTTGTACCATTTAGTAGTTGTGTTACATATATTAGTGGAATGGGAACGAGGAGCAAGCGAGCTCTGACCTGACAGGTCGCCTCTCGCTTGCTCTCTACATTGCCCCATGTAATAGGGACTTAAGTGTGAACATAGCCATAAACTGCATGTGCTAAGCTTTCCAAAGAAAGCCCAGCAGACTCAATTGCCACTTTTGTCCCTTTGTTCAAATTATTGATGGGGGGGGATCTTAGCAGCCAGACCCCACCGATCACAATTTTTGGACGTGTCACTATGACTAGTCATCTTGTCTGAAAGCTTTTGTACACTTAAAGAACCAAGGGATTTGATCTTTACGTTCATCATGCGCACCCCCCATTCACATAACAGACTCTTCCTCTGAATGGCTTTGACCACCTTATACCTATGGGGGCCTGTTATGCCACTGATTCCAGGGACAGTGCTATAAAGCAGTATTGTGTTCTTGTACACACCTACATGTGAGTTGTTTTTGGGCTTGTTTTATATTAAAGTGCACACTGCAGATTCAGCATTTAATGGTTTTATTATTTTTCTTTACGTGTTTCTTTATGTGTTTGTGCGTTTACTTGTGCAGAACAGTCATTTTTACTTTTTGTTTGTGTTCCTTTGTTGGACAAGAGTTTCGCTACGGAGGCCGGGACTGTCTCATCTTCCTCGTTGATGCGTCTAAACAAATGTTTAAGAGCCTGAGTGATGATGATTTACCGCCGTTTGACATTGCTCTGCAAGTAAGGATCTGCCGCTTGCACTCTGGTCCTTATCCGTATCACTTCCATATCTATCCCCCCATGATACAGAGCCAGTGTTATTTTAAAGGGGTACTCCGGGTGGAAGGTGTTTTTTCAACAATGGACAATGGTGCCCACTACCTTCCCAGCTCCAGTGTTGGGGCCTGCATCATGCTGCTCCAGTCCCCTGGGTCTCCTGACTGCTCACGTCTCAGAGGGACCTTGAAATGTTGTCAGGCCCACCCAGCCATTCATCAGCAGAGGCGGCACTCCGCTCCATGCGCTGAATGGCTGAACAGGCCTGCCAACATCTAAAGTTCCCTCTGAGACATGAGCGGCTGGGAGACCCAAGGACTGGAGCAGCATGATGCAGGCCCCAGTGCTGAAGCCAGGGAGGTAAGTGGGCATCATTGTCTGTTGCTGAAAGAGCGCTTCCTACCTGGAGTACCCCTTTAAGTGGACATTCAGGTGGTTTTGTAAAGTATGCACATATTTTTAAAATGAAGCATGCTTCTCATTTAGCCATTTTATGGATGGTGGCCATGTGTATTCTCGTGTCAGGCCCTGTCTATCTGTAAAACACCTACTCTGTCATAGACTGTGTTCAGTTCCTTGCAGTACATAGGTGTATACCTTAGATGTAGGCTGCTTTTCAGATGGTAACATAGCTTTACATGTGCCATCAGAAAACTGTCCAGTCAAGCCCCATAGTGGGTAAAAAAAAAATTAAAAGAATCGCCCCAAAATGGAACCATTGAAAAATATAACTTGTCCTGCAAACAAGACGTCTTAAAGCGACTCTTTACCCATAATCTGACCCCCCAAACCAGCTGCTTTAAATCCAAGATCTGTCCTGGGGTCCGTTCGGCAGTTGATGCAGTTATTGTCCTAAAAAAACAACTTTTAAACTTGCAGCCCTGCGTCAAATTGGTGTGGCCTAGAGTGTCTGTGCCCTAGGCTTGCACCACCTCTCCATCTCTCCTACCCGCCCTCCTCACCATTAGGAATGCCCTGGGCAGTATTTTTTCTAGTCATCACTTGTGTTAACAGTGCACAGGTGCCTTAGCGATCCAGCACATGTGCAGTGCTCAGACAGGTGGTGAATAAGAGAAATCTTGGCCAGGACATTTCTAATGGAGGGACGGAGGAGGGTCAGAGGGGCGGTGCAAGGCTTGGGCACAGACACTCCTGGCCATGCCAGTTTGACACAGGGCTGCAAGTTAAAAAGTTTTTTTAGGACAATAACTGCATCATCTGTCGAACGGACCCCAGGACAGATCTTGGATTAAAAGCAGCTATCCGAAAGTACAAGTGGTTTGGGGGGGACAGATTGTCGGTACAGAGTCGCTTTAACTCTTTTGAGAGGAATAAACGTTATTGGCATAAATGAGATAAAACTCAGAATAAAATGTTATTTATACTGTACGATAAATTATAAAAAAGAGGTATTCTCTTTATATGTTATGGTTCTCAAAATGCAGAGATGTATAAATGACAATGCCGACGTATGACCATCCCGCACTTATCACTGTTTTGCCTTTGGATGTGTCTTAGTGTATCCGCAGTGTGTATACCAGCAAGATCATCAGCAGTGACCGCGATCTCCTGGCAGTGGTTTTCTTTGGCACTAAGGAAAGCAAAAGCTCCGATGTTTTTAAACACATTTATGTTCTTCATGATTTGGATACACCAGGTAAGAGGGTTATACCAAGATGGGATATGTAACAGACTGAGCAGTAACGTGACATCACAGTGGCCATCTTCATTCTGATGTGTTTAGGCCTGCAGAATCTAATGTTATTGTCTATTTATACACCTATAATGGGGGAGATTTATCAAACACGGTGTAAAGTGAAACTGGCTCAGTTGCCCCTAGTAACCAATCAGATTCCACCTTTCATTCCTCACAGACTCTTTGGAAAATGAAAGGTGGAATCTGATTGGTTGCTGGGGGCAACTGAGCCAGTTTCACTTTACATCATGTTGGATAAATCACCCCCATAGTTCTACCAAATATGTTCACATTTAGGCTACATGCACGTAAAGTAAAATAAAAGCAAAATAGGCAGTAAAATAAGGGGAAAGTGTGTCAGTCTTTATAATCTAATAATGTGCTACATTAAAGTCTGTGGAAAAACGCCTGATTTTTATTCCAGTACTTATCAGCTGCGGTACGTCCTGCAGGAAGTGGTGTATTCTTTTCAGTCTGACACAGTACTCTCTGCTGCCACCTCTGTCTGTGTCAGGAACTGTCCAGTGCAGGGGAGGTTTTCTATGGGGATTTGCTACTGCTGTGGACAGTCCCTGTTAAGAGGTGGCAGCAGAGAGCACTTTGTCAGACTGGAAAAAATATACTACTGCCTGCAAGTCATAAAGCAGCTGATAAGTACTGGAAGACTGGAGATTTTTAAATAGAGGTAAATTACAAATCTATATAATTTTCTGAAACCAGTTGGTTTGAAAGAATAATACTTTAACCAGACTACCCCTTTAATGAGGCATGATAGCTGACAAGGTAATAGTCTGCCCCCCTGCTGGTATCTTGCGCCTGTTCTATTGATAGTACATGCATACAATACATTCTAGGCATTGGATGGTTTTCTAGTCAGCTATCCTGTCTTGCATGCGTATCCTGGATATCTCACTGCTCCTTTGTCCCTCCATTGTGACGTTCCTGTTGTGACTAGAAATTATCTGGCCTCTTTACAGTAGATTGTAAGCTTTCATGTATTATAAATGTAGCTTGGCTCTGGGTCATTACTTGTTGCTGTATGTGAATATAGGTGCAAAGCGAGTCTTGGATTTGGATAAATACAGAGAAGAGAAGGGAAGAGAGTACTTCTCTGAAACCATCGGCCACTCATCGGAATTCTCGCTGGGGGAGGCTCTCTGGCACTGCACAAATCTCTTCAGCAACGTCAAGATGAAAATGAGTCACAAGAGAATAATGTTGTTCACCAACGAGGATAATCCGCACGCCGGGGATTCTGCCAAAATCACACAGGCCGTGACCAAGGCGAAGGACCTGCGGGAACTGGGTACGGCTATAAGTTTTCTGTTTGCATGGTTTGATCATTTCAGAAAAGTTATCTATGTGGTTACAATCTAGAGACGCGGCAAATTTCTAAACAGATGTTTGTGGTTTTTTTTAAGGGATTTTCTTGGACCTCATGCATCTCGAAAAAAAAGGCGGTTTTGACGTCTCTCGGTTCTATCGTGAGATCATAAATATCGATGATGATGAAGACCTTGGCGTACAGTTTAAAGCTTCCAGAAAGCTAGATGACCTCATGAGGAAAGTGCGAGCCAAGGAAAACAAGAAGAGATCATTGTGCAGGTAGAGGGCCAACAATTTACTTTCACTTTTGAAATTGTCAGCAGTTTCATAGACTTGCATGGCAATACAAGTCTATGGGACTTCCAGCAACATCATACAATGTTACAGACCTCTCCCACTGTGCACCTGTGAGATACCCACTGCACACTACGACTTCTTTTAAAACTTGTGTATTCATTTTGACACCTCTTGTCCTGTGCTAATAGCCTACAGTCCATACAGTGCCTGTTCATGGCACAAGACGTCATGCATTATCAGAGAGAATCATGAAAACACAAATCAGAAAAACACATCATTGCCCATTGCCACCAATCACTGCACAACTATAGTGTCCAATCAGGAAACCACTAGAGCTGTCAATCAGAGGTGAGAGGAGGGGCAAGTAAAGTGCTCAAAACAGAGAGATCTGGGTACCTAACTAAAAGAACCCGTCTACTTGACACTTACCATAGCGGCAACCAGGACATCAAAAAATGTATTATAAGCCTTGCAGGTTGCATGAACTAAACATTAGGTATCAGTAAACTTCACTGTTTTGTGTAGATAAAATCACAAAAATGAAAGGTATATCATGAATATCATAGAGAAACATGGCCTCTTTCTTCCAGAGACAGCACCACTCTTGTCTCTAGTTTGGGTGCAGGTTTTGCAACTCAGTTCCATTGAAATGAATTGAGTTTAAAGGGGTTATCCAGCGCTACAAAAACATGGCTACTTTTCCCCCTCTCTTGTCTCCAGTTCAGGTGTGATTTGCAATTAAGTTCCATTTACTTCAATGGAACTGAGTTCCAAACCCCACCCAATCTGGAGAGAGGGGAAAAAGTGGCCATGTTTTTGTAGCGCTGAATAACCCCTTAAATTGCAGACCACACCTGAACTGGAGATAAGAGTGGTGCTATCTCTGGAAGAAAGTGGCCATGTTTTTCTAACACTGGATAACCCCTTTGCAATTGACCCAGATATACTACACCTTTAAGTAATTTTTCCTCCCTCTGCTCGGATCTAATCCGTTGCATTCACTTAGTTACCGTCACACCAAAAACACTTTTAGGCTATGTTCACTTAACCTATTTTTTAACGAAAAGAACCGTCGTTTGCCGTTAAAAACAGTCTTTTTTGTTCATACTGAGCGTTGCGTTCAAGTCAGTGCAAACAGCGGCCGTTCACACAGTGTATTGAACAACGACTATTGTTCGCTAGGACCGTGAAAATAATTGACATATTTATTTCCATCCGTTCTGCATTGATTTCAGTGCAACAACGGCCATTGTTTTTGAGTACCAAACAATAGCTGTTGTCCGTACTGTGTGTGTAAACCTTACACTGTAATACTAGTAGTGTTCTAATGGTTTTCCTCATTGCAGACTCCCTCTAAAGCTGGCTGATGACGTCTACCTTACCGTGGGAATATACAGCTTGATCCAAAAAGCTAACAAGCCAGCCCCTGTAAAGCTGTATCGAGACACCAACGAGCCTGTAAAAACTAAGACAAGAGTATTCAACAAGGATACAGGTAGCCTTCTGCTTCCTAGCGACACAAAGAAAGCTCAGGTATGTAAGGTGATGGCGAAAGCGCAATGATATAGACACTTCGGGAAATACCCCTCACAGTCTCTCACTCATTTCTCTGTGGCCAGACATATGGTAACCGGCAGATTGTGCTGGAGAAGGAGGAGACAGAAGAGCTGAAGAGGTTTGACGATCCGAGCCTTGTGCTCATTGGCTTTAAGCCTGTCATTTTGCTGAAGACGCATCATTTCATCCAGCCGGCAAAGTTTGTTTATCCAGAGGAGTCACTGGTCAGTGGTAAGTCCTATACCGGATACAGAGAAATAAGAGCGTCACCTACTGGGGATCCTGGATACTAATAGAAAAGACGGCCATATACATACTCCATGTATATTACACTAAATACACAGTCCCATACTATCTCCTGCATATCACAGGTGTTAGCTGGCAGTCATTTACATTACGTGTATGCATAGTGCAATGCACAGAACCAATGTTATAGCAGTGTACCTGCTTGTATATGATACCAAATATTCTTTCTCTTTAGGTAGCAGCACATTATTCCAGGCTCTGCTCATTAAATGCCTGGAACGACAAGTGATGGCTATTTGTAGGTATACTCCCCGCCGAAATACACCACCTCGCTTTGTGGCATTAGTCCCACAAGAAGAGAAACTTGATGATGAAAATGTACAGGTGAAACCTCCAGGTGAGTAAATTACGGTACTTAAATTTGGTGTTAAGCCTTAAATCTGTATGTTCTGCAGTGCTTGTGTATTTGTCCTTTAGAGGCTCCCATTTTCTCCCATACTCTAAAAACAGACTGGGAGGATAAGGAAATCTGTCACTTCTAGATCCTGCTTAGAGATCTTGTGTCAAAGAGACAGAGCTGAGCTGCAGCATGCATGGCTTCTCCCTTCCCTGCCTTGCCTGATTGATGTGCTGGAAAATAAGCCTTGTATGTCAGTTAGTCAAGGCAGGAATGGATGGGGGAGGAAGGGATATGGCGTGCATGCTGCGGCTCAACACAGCCTCTGACACTTGAGCTTTGAATATGATCTAGAAATGTCAGACTCCCTATAAAAGGTAATTATACCTTTTGAAGTCGAATGGAACTTAACGCTTGAAGGGCAACTCCAGCGGAAAAAAAATCAACTCAAATCAAAAATCAAATCAACTAGCGCCAGGAAGTGACAGAAATTAGTAATTTACTTTTATTAAAATTATCTCCAGTCCTCCAGTCATTATCAGCTGCTGTATGCCCTATATATATATATAGAGAGAGAAAGGTAACAAGAGCCCAAGACTTATTGTGTTTGTGGAAAGTGGGGGAAAACTCCCAAGGAAGAGCTGCTGTAGAGCAAATTGCAGAAAAGTTCCAGGTGACTATAATAGAAAGGTGTCAGAACATCCAAGGCATTGCAGCTTGTCGTGTATGGGGCCACAGACTGGTCAGAGTCCCCATGAATGACCCCTTTTCACCAACAAATAGTGCCTACAATTGATACATGAGCATCAGAACTGCACCATGGATCAATAGGAAAAGGCAACTTGGTCTGCTGCATCACACTGATGGACAGGTCCCTGAGGAAGAGATGGCACCAGGATGCATTCTGGGAAGAAGTGTGATGCTCTGGGCAACGTTCTGCTGAATCCTGTCATCATGTGGATGTTACTGCTCCACGTACCACCTACCTTACCATTGTACAGTCCAAGTCCATCCCTTCTTCCAGCAGCAGAATACCACCCCAGCCAACTGCAAAAAGTGTTTAGGAAAGGTCTGAGGAACATGTCGTAGAGTTTAAGGTGGTGACCTGGCCTCCAAGTTCCTTAGATCTCTATCTAATCGATCATCTGTAGTCTTATCCATGGTGGTTGCACACCTCAACTTACAAGACTTCAGGATTTTCTGGAAACATTTTGATGCCATTTATCCCAAACACCTTTCTCCATGTATCTATGAGTCAGAGCTATTTCGGGAATCTATACAATGTTAGGCTGTAATGTTGGTGTATACTCTGGTTAGTAATAAAAAGAGCACTTTTTATTCTTTTCTGCTCATGCTATTCTATGTTCTTGTCTCTTTGTTGATGAGAAATGAGAAATAACACAGCAGTAACACTAATATTCCTGATTTAGGTTTCAATCTCATTTACTTGCCATATGCCGATGATATTCGCAAACTAGACTACCCCGAGGTGATTCCTCCTAGCGAAGAGCAGGTGGATAAGATGAAGGCGATTGTCCATAAGCTGAGATTTAAGTACAGGTATGTTGGGGTGGATATTAGTGCATCACTGTTAGATAGGAGCCGGAATAGTAAAGTAGAATCTGACTTGAAAATCTCTCTCACTTTTCTGATACGAACAATGGCCACTTGTGTTGGAAAAAGTGTTGATGAACAATTATGGATACAGCTCTTGTGCCTCCATTGACTGTGATTAGAAACTGATATTCTGGTGACAACTTTACAGTACAATACTGCAGGAGGAGACTAGAGGGATCTCATTCAGAGAGATATTCCTACCTTAGTTTGTTATCCCCTATCCATACCTGGACCCCCACTGATCCTGAGAGCGGAGACTCAATCATCCTGCAATGAAAGGAGCACTTACCTAATTTTGAACTGTATGGGGCCAATGAACGCATACTAGTTCAGCACTGAGAAATATGTGGCAGACTCATAGAAAATGAATGAAGCGTAGGCTAAGGTGGTCACACAAGCATGGTGAGGTTATTGCAGGTGGTTGGATCAGTGGGGATCTTTACGGTTGGACCCTCCCAGTGATCAGCTTGTTATCTCCCATCCTACAAATAGGGGATAACAAGCTGAGATCACAATACCTCTTTAGGCTACAAACACACAGGGCAGATCATTTGCAGTGAAAGCCGCTGCGGATCCATTGCCTGTAGTTTCTATGAGAAGACATACTCTTAGCGAGGTTGACATCCCGCTGTAAGTATGTAAGGAGACCGCCCCTTTAACCCCGCGTCGGCCGCAGCATGCTGTACCTGTTCCAAGTTCCAGCTTGCTTTGGGGGCTCCCGCCGTCTGGATGTCCCTCTTAGCCAAGTAGTGCACTGTCCTGCCGCAACGCATTAAAAATCCGCTGCGAGAATGCAGAGCCATAGGGCATAACTGTACCGCATATCGCAGTGGATTTTGCTGCAGCGGGAAATCCACTGCGAATGCGAAACGTGTGACTAAAACAATACATAGTTGATTGTTATTTTTTTTCATCTCTGGCTGGAGGTATACATTGTGTGGTTTTAGTCATGTTACATACAGTATGAATGGATATGTTTTAATATTTGCCATGAGACATGTATGCACAGTATAATATTTTGCCCCCACTCTTCTTACCAACCCATTAATTTCATGACTGTCTAGGAGTGACGCATTTGAGAACCCTGTACTACAACAACATTTCCGTAACCTGGAAGCCCTCGCCCTCGATTTGATGGAGCCAGAACCTATTGAAGATCTAACATGTAAGATTTACCTGGCTTCCTCCTCATTGATCTATTATCCTAATGTGGTATAAGTGACATGCTTTATGTATTACATGAGCATGAAGATACTTATTTTATCATCACTGGTGATGGTGGAAACGCAGCTCATGTGGGTGCTCGATCGCCATGACTTTAAACGGGTCATCCAGTATTAGACAAAACACAGCTACTTTCTTGCAAAAGCAGCACCATTCCTGTCCTCAGGTTGTGTGCGGTATTACAATTCAGCTCCATTGACTTCAATGGAACTGAGCTGAAAAACCCCACACCCAGATGGAGACAAGAGTCGTGTTGTCTCTGGAAGAAAGAAAGCCATGTTATACACTAATTATGGGAAATGCACATATAGTGCTATTTTCCTCAATCAGACAGGCTTCAATTTCTTTAAAAAAAATGATGTGATGTCTCAACCCAGTCTATACCTGAAGGGTCCAGGAGGGGGCGCAGTATATGTACATGTAAAAAATTATAACTTACCATTTACATGTAATTTCTACATATACTGCGCACCCTGCTGGACCCTTCAGGTATAGACTGGGTCGTGACATCACTTTTTTGTTGTTGTTGAGAAATTGAAGCCTGTCTGATCCACTAAATTGAGGGAAATAGCAGTATATGTGCATTTCCCCTAACTAGTGTACATTAGGAATTTGTCTAACTTTGCTTATGAAATAACATATTAAAAATACATTTTGTCCCAAGTCGTCGTAGGGTTTGTATTTGCCATGACACTCTAACATGTTTTTTTCCAGTACCAAAGACAGACATGATAGATAATCGATTGGGCTCTCTGGCAGAAGAGTTCAAAGAATTAGTTTACCCTCCTGGATATAACCCTGAAGGCAAAGCCGTGAAAAGAAAACAAGGTGAGAAAACCAGCACATGTAGTTTAATGGTTTATTGGTATTGCATTGAATGCAGTACTGGCGTGCATCGGAATACTAGACCGAATTTCGGCAGCTCAAGTTATTACAGAAGACTGAGGGCACATGGTAAGGCAGCGTTTTAGCACATCTTCTGGGTGCTGCTAGTAGTGTTACAGGAAAATCTGAGTGATTGTTCTCTTTAATATTATATTTGATGGTTTTTGTTCTTTTATTTGATATAGGCCTGTATTGTAGCTCCCCTGCACAGATAGTGACCAGGAATTACCACTGTGTGTTACAAATCCTTCTGAAGTTTGGTGGGGGATCCCATAAGTCACACCTCCGCCAAGCATGTTATGGTATATAGACATTCTTGTATATCATTACATTGTGAGATGAGGATATTCCATCAATGGGTTTATCCAGGCTTAGAAAAACCTAGCGGCTTTCTTCCAGAAACAGCGCCTCCCCTGTTTGGGTACAGGTTTTGCAGCTTAGTTCTATTGAAATGAATGGAGCTGAACTGTAATACCACACACAACCTGAGGACAGGGGTGGTGATCTTTTTACAACAAAAGTATCTCTGTTTGATTTCTAATCCTGAATAATTCCTTTAAATTGTGTCTCACTTTTTCTAGGTGGTGATGGGAACCAAGCAGTAAAGAAAGCCAAGACCGAAACCTCCATTTCTGAAGCAGATCTCAGAGCCCACATCAAGAATGGAACACTGGGAAAACTCACCGTACCCGTGTTGAAGGAATTGTGTCGTACTTTTGGGTTGAAGGGTGGAAAAAAGCAGGAACTTATGGATGCACTTATAGATTACTTTAAGAATTGAACCTTTATGTTTCCAATTGACAAATACTTTTATTTTTTTGTATGACATTCCATTGCTGTTACTATTGTTAGTTTCCAATATGACCTGATGACACTTCAGTTTATATATACTGTATAAAGCAACATATATTAACATGGTTACCATCTGACCTCTGTATCCAGATGTAAATACTTGGTTCCAGAGCAGGAATAAAGTTTTTCTTTTGTATGTTTAAAGCGTAACTGTCATTTCAGGGCCATTTTTTAAAAAACATTAAATATCAACAGTACAAGCGATTTAAAGAAACTCTGTAATAGGTTTTATGTACTAAAAGAGTTTCCTTCTGTACTAAAAAAGCAATCTCCCAGCCTCCCCCCTCACATCAAATGAAGCAGGATTTCTGTCTCCATTATGTGGCTATGGAGAGGGAGGGGCTGTTAGGAGTGACTGAGCACGGAGCAGTCCTGCACAGCACAACACCCTGCAATCTTCTCTCAGTAAGTTCATAGATAAGCACTGACCTTTCTGACACCTGAATTTAGCGTTTTAGGTGCCCAGAGAGTCTACAAACAGCTGACCTTCATGTCACCCTCTTCCTGCTCCCTCATCTCCCTCGGCCCCTCCCCCCTTCATAGGCTTACAATGGAGAGAGCAGAGCCCGTCTTCACTGGCTTCTCTGTAATGAAGACGTGTTTGCCTGATAATGCACAGATAAGAAGTCAGGGGGGGAGGCTGGGAGATTGCTTCTTGAGTACAGAAGGAGGCTTTTTTGGCTGATAACCTATTACAGAGTTTCTTAAAATCGCTTATACTATGATTTCTGCAATAAAAGAACTGTTTGGCACTTAGTCTGCAATAAATATAATAACAATGTCACATTCCTGTTGTCTTAGGATGGTCATCTTTGTTGCGACAGAAACTCATTGGAAGGTCGTGTGTTTAGACGGAATAAATGACTTACCATGTTGTATCCTGGCTAAGGCCATGTTCACACACTGTATTTGGCTATTAAACTGTGGCCGTTGTTAAACAGCACTCCTTAATTGCATAACAGTGTATGGAACAATGGCCAAAATGTATACACCCTATATACACTAAGGCCGTAGTTCTCTGCGGCTGCACAAAATAATTGACAGGTCTATTGTATATGGCCGCTATTCAGTGAACAGCAGCCATACAAGATAGCCTGTGCTATGTAGTGTGGTCTATGGCAAATTGGAGTGCGGGCACACCCGAATGTTTTCCCATTCCAATTAAAATAAAGTGATGTTCCTCAGGATGATACTGCAGTATTGGCCAGGTGAACATGTCAAACAACGGCCAATGTTCATACACAGCCCTAAGGAATCCTGAAGAACATGGATAGGGCCTATTGCCTATGGCTGTATCCATGTTTTCCCGGCAGCCTTAGGGCTTCATCCAACTTCTTAAGCCATCGGTAATCAAATTCTGCACAATCGAGGTTCACTCATCTCTTGTCAGGATAAATTTACGGAAACTCGTGGGCAGCCTTGTAAAAAATAAAAACTTCCAAACAATGCAAGGTTCTTACCTATCTTCCTCTGACACTCTTCATGTGGTTGCACAGTAGTTCCACTCCTCTGATGCAGTATTTTGCCTGCTCCATCTCTCTTGCTGTTCCTTTTCTCGTGCACTGCTGTCAGACCACATTTCCCAGTAGTCTTTGCGGTGCAGGCTGAGAATGCTCTTTTTCTCCCATCCCTGTAACCCCGCCTATGCCCCGTCAGCCTTCAGACATCCTGGCAGTCCCTACCCACTGTCATGTCTGCATCCTCAATCTTTGCTTAGCAAACAAACTGAATGCAAGACGGAGGTCACATGGTCCTTGTCTCCTGTAGGGGTGAGCAGGAGACAAAGTGGATCACAGGGAGGCCAGTTTTATTCACTTCTTGGATGTCAATCAGCTACCAGTGTGACAGAACTGCACAGAATAGTAATACATTATATAGAGACATCTATATAACTTTCAATTCTTTTTTTATAGAAAATAATTTTAGATTTGGATTCGTCCTCTCCTGTCCTCAGCTGAATTATAATAAACACACACAACCTGAGGACAGGGGTGGTGCAGTTTTTGCAAGAAAATAGCTGTGATTTTTCTCATCCTGGACAACTCCTTTAACGGGCTGGGGATAGGACATCGATCAGTGGGGAGCGATTCCTGGCATCTTTGCAAATCAGCTGGTTTAAGGGGCAGCAGCTTCAATGTTCTGTGTTGCTTGCTTGGCATCAATGTGCCTTTATTAGATGGGACAATGCTTGCATTTTGCAGGACCAATTTGTACTGAGTACCGTTCATTGTACTATAAAATGTAGTGTAGGAGGAATTAAAAAGAAAAAAGCAATTGTTAATTTGGGGGTTTAAACTTTTTTTTACCTGTATTATAAACTACTGCGTGCGTGGTTGGCGGACCAAATATGCTGGGCCAGTTTCACTTGCCTGAAGTCTGAAAATGTGTGCCAGCACAGGCAGGGACCTTAGGCTTCACATATGCATGGATAACATACATTTGGTGCTTTTTCCCTTTGTGATTTTACCTGCAGATACAGATGACGGCCTTCCATCTTGCTGGAGCTTTTACCCTGGAATTTTCACATCCTTACATCAGGTGGGGTATATGGTATACTGAGGTCATAAACAGCGTTATCATACAATTTATTAGCAAAACTTACCGAGACTAGTCAATATGTTACTGCTCTTTGATGGAAACAAATGTTTATTAGTGATAAGTGCTCTATGTAATTAGGCTTTTAAGGGGTGGGGAATATATATATTTATCTGCATTCAAAAAGACTTTCCCCAGGTCCCCCCCCCCCTCTCTCTCATTCACTGCTCATTATCAGGAAATCTTGACTCTTACATCAGTCGGGCCCTGTGTAACCTATGGAGGGGGGAGATTAATCGGCAGCAGAGAACAAAGGATTACACAGCGGGACCTGTGTGAAAGTCTGTGTTCAAAGGTCACAGAGGTCAGTGCTGACTTCAGAGGAGATAGCCCATTGATGTAGCTGTAAATTAAATCTTTGTTGTTCTGTTTTGGTGCCTCATCTCCCTCCACCCCTCCCCTCTCCATAAGAGAACCATGGAGGGGGAGAGCTTCAAACTGCTTTTTCATGACAAAAATGCCTTTTTCTTTTTTAAATTAAATGTTCGCTTTTAAGCATTCAGTAAAAATATAATAAGTATGATCTCACTGATACCAAATCTGTACAGTTTTTACCACTTTGGCACAATATAAGCTAACTTCCTGAAAAAAAAAAAAGAAGATAAAAACGGTCACCACATTCCAGATTTATTTTTCCTGATTATGGCGGGTTTTTCTATTTTTTTTTTTTTTTTAACTGCAGCTAAATAAAAACAAAAAACTAACAGTTAACTTACCTGTGGCCCATTCCCAGTGCAGGCAGTGTGATGTACACTGACTGCGCTGGGGATCCCCGAAGCTCTCCCAGGTAACTGAGCGTCCGGTGAGAGCTTCGGAAGAGTAACAGAGGCTTTGGGTACTTCCGGAGCCTCAGTCATTCTTCTGAAGCTCTCCCGGCACCCCAGTGTCTCTGACTAGGCGCTCGGGAGAGCTTCAGGGATTCCCAGCGCCGGCAACGGGCCCCAGGTGAGTTAATTTATTTATTTTTTTTTAATGGTGGTCACTTCATACGGTGGGATGCAGCTATTTTAAAGATCTCCCACCATATGGGATGACCATACACCGCGTATAAGATGACCCCGACTTCTAAGATTTTTCGGGGTTAAAAAGTTCTTATATGCCGGAAAATACGGTAGTTTATGAACATGGCGATACCAAATGTATCGTTTTTTTTCTGTTACAATCCATTTTGTATGGGAAGAAGAAAGTTATTTATTATTTGGGGGGGTGGGAAATTGTGTTATTTCACACTTTTTTCACTAGTTCTGCTAATCGCTGATACAATACATAACACTACTACTAACTACTGTAGAAGTATATGTATATGTCAGTATTATGCTGCACAGTCTAGCAGGAGGAATATCTATGGCAGGCCAGACAGCCTTCAGAAAGGCCCTGGATTGCCATGAAGACAGATCAGAAGCCAAACCCATTGCTGAACTTCTGGTCAGGCAACTACGGCATGTCAGTACAGCGCGTAACGATGTTAAACTACTAGAGATCCTCTGCTCCTGGTAGTTCTAGCCCAGCTGATCTCCCAAAATGCTGGAGCATGACATATCTTTGCTCTGACCATGACTTAAAGCGACTCTGTACCCACAATCTGACCCCCCAAACCACTTGTACCTTCCGATAGATCTGTCCTGAGGTCCCTTCGGCGGGTGATGCATTTATTGTCCTAAAAAACAACTTTTAATCCAGCAGCGCTGTGTCAAACTGGCATGGCCTAGATTGTCTGCAGTAGGCCCTCTTCATCATTAGGATTGCCCCAGGCAGGTATTCTCCTATTCATCAGCTGTGTGAGCACGGCACATGGGCTAGATCGTTAAGGCATCTGTGCAATGTTCACTGCAAAGAATTAAGAAAAATCCTGCCAGTGGCATTCCTAATGATGAAGAGAGAGTGGGGAGGATGGACGGAGGGGTGGTGCAAAGTTAGGGCACAGATACTGTAAGCCACGCCAGTTTGGCACAGGGCTGCAACTTTAAGTATTTTTTTTTGGACAATAACTGCATCACTTGTCAAATGGACCAATGGTACAAGTGTTTGGGTGGCAGATTATGGGTACAGTATTGGCTGGACATATTCTTGACAACCATAAAAAGGTATATTGGTGGCTACTGCGTTATCCATGCTTTCATAAACATGGCCGCTTTCTTCCAAAAAACGTTCCGCTGAATTGTATTACTAACACAACCTAAGGACAGGTGTGGCGCTGTTTTTACTAGAAAGTGTTTTCTTTCTTCTAACAATGAACACCCCCTTTAAGCATTCTGCTATCCCACCTTCTATGCTGCTTGAAATAATACTCCTGACTAGTGTCATTTGATAAACTCTTTATCCAACAGGAAACGCAAGAGAACTAACCACCACACATTGTAAAACTATGTTGATATAAAAAAGAAAAATGGATTTACATGTATGTTTTATTAAAGAATACACAATACAAGTCAAAGAAAATAAAATTGTAATATCACACCATCTTTCTGGTTAAAAAAAAAAATGTATTTACCAATACAGGTTCAGCTTTTACATCTCTAGCTAGTGGTTCAATCTGGAAAGCCACCTAATATTCATGTCTGATCAGTAACGTGTTACATTATTAAACTGTACAATAGCAAAAGAAATTAACGTCTGAGCTTCTGCCACCGATTCATGATGTGATTTACACCAGTAGTCTCTCAATGGCTTGCTGGACAGACTGGATCTGAGGCTTTAGCTGAGACCCTTCCTTGATTGTGACTGCGCATGCAATCACAGGTCTGGAGACCCCACAGGCTCTTCCCAAAGCTTGCTTGGATGGACGAAGACGTAAGGGACGTTCTTATCTTCACACAGAAGAGGAAGGTGAAGAATGATCTCCAAAGGCTCCGCATCGGCTGCCATAGCAATGAACTCTGCTATTCCTCGGTTCAGGGTTTTTGTGGCTGTGCAAAATAGAAAGGTAAAGAGTCAAGGTGGTCATACATAAGATCCCACAATATATCCAAAATAAGGGAAAAAAAGTGCAAGGTCAAGTTCCTATAGGAGTTATCCAATGAAAGATATTTTGCACCTATTGGATATGAATCCCCATAGAAATCCTCTCCTGCTCTGGACAGTTCCTATCTCGGCCAGAGATGTCAGCAGAGAGCACTGTGTCAGATTGAAAATAAAACATTTCCTGCAGGACATACAGCAGAAGTATTTGGAAGACTTGAGATTTTTTAATAGAATTACAAACCTATTTAAAGGAGAAGTCCGGCGAAAATTATTTTTTATATGTTATTACTTATGGAAAGTTATATAATTTCTAATGTACATTAATATGGGAAATGCTCATATACTGCTATTTCCCTTAATTTAGTGTATCAGGAAGTGTTAGAATTATCTCTGAAGCAGTGACGTCACGACCAACGGTGTAATTCCTATGGAGTGTCCAGCAGGGGGCGCTCTATATATAGAAGTCAATGAGTACCATTGACTTCTATATATAGTGCGCGCCTGCTGGACACTCCATAGGAATTACAGTGTATGTAATGTAATGTATGCACTGTACTGTTGTGACTTTATGAATACATTTATGGAATACTTTGGGGAGCAAGTGTCCTTGCTCCCCAAAGTATCCCATAAATGTATTCAATGAATACATTTGCAGGGCACCGAGCAGGGAGGGAGAGAGGTGCCATCTACCTTCCCCCTCCCTGCTCGGTGCTGGGAACATATACAAAGCACTACTCCCCCATTATCTGCAGATAATGGGGGAGTAGTACCTGTGCTATCCCTATCACCGCCCGCGCCGCCGCCGCTCACACAGGGGCTGCTATTCATGCCCCCCGCCGCTCCCCCTCCTCCTCCCGGCATCAAACTTACGATCGCGCCGCTGATTCCTCGCCGCCCACGCCGCTCCTAACTACCCGCCCGCCCCCTTCCTGGCCGCCGCTCTCTGCTCATGCGGCGCGCGTAGCCCGCCCCCACCACCCGGCCGGGGACACCAGAAAGCGCCGTGCTCCCTGCCGGGGTGGGGGTGGGCTGACGCGGCCCGCATGAGCAGAGAGCGGCAGCCAGGAACGGGGCGGGCAGGTAGTTAGGAGCGGCGCGGGCGGCGAGGAATCAGCGGCGCGGGCGGTGATAGGGATAGCACAGGTACTACTCCCCCATTATCTGCAGATAATGGGGGAGTAGTGCTTTGTATATGTTCCCAGCACCGAGCAGGGAGGGGGAAGGTAGATGGCCCTCTCTCCCTCCCTGCTCGGTGCCCAGCAAATGTATTCATTGAATACATTTATGGGATACTTTGGGGAGCAAGGACACTTGCTCCCCAAAGTATTCCATAAATGTATTCATAAAGTCACAACAGTACAGTGCATTACATTACATACACTGTAATTCCTATGGAGTGTCCAGCAGGGGCGCACTATATATAGAAGTCAATGGTACTCATTGACTTCTATATATATAGAGCGCCCCCTGCTGGACACTCCATAGGAATTACACCGTTGGTCGTGACTTCACTGCTTCAGAGATAATTCTAACACTTCCTGATACACTAAATTAAGGAAATAGCAGTATATGAGCATTTCCCATAATTAATGTACATTAGAAAATTGTATAACTTTCCATAAGTAATAAATATAAAAAAAATAATTTTCGCCGGACTTCTCCTTTAACTTTCTGACACCAGTTGATTTGAAAAAAAAAAAAAAAAAAAAAAAGATTTTCTCTGGACAACCCTTTTAAATTGAAAAACAGGAAGCATACACTTTAGTGAAAAGACGAACAAATTTCCAGCAAGACTGGCCGACTGCTCAAAGTGTCTGGAGGCCTCCCAGGGCACATGATATCGGGGAAGGGAGAGAAGGGGTGCGTATGCTGGTTCAATTTCCTGATTCCTTTTGTTCTTAAAGAGAGAAGCTGCTGCCAGAACTGTCAGGCAGCAGCTTACCTCTTTCCTCCTCATTCAGAACACCTATCTGCAGCCACACAAAACATCCATGCATACAGAGAGATCAGGAAATGGCTATTGGCAGAACAAATGTTTCACTGACAGCTGTTGAAGGTGTATGGCTACCATAACTCCTGATGCAGGACATAGAAGGAAGTCTGGGCAGTAGGGGGTCCCCAGTAAGCTGATATCCTTGCAGGATAACCCCATCTATAAAGCCATGTGTATAGGTCTATGCAGCAGCCACAGCTTTGCTGTATATTGGCAGCCACACATACTATGCCCTAAAATATATGTAAGGGGGAAGGTATCAATGTTTTTGTAGAGGTTTTGACCTAAAAATCAAAAATTTTCCAGCATATGTTTATTTGCACAAAAATCAGTAACTCTTCCTGTGTTTTCTGTCACGTCTAAGAGGGAAACACTGCAGTTTCCACTGAAAAACATTCAATTCTCCCCATACATTGCAGCTAGTATAAACAAGGCCTTCAGTACCTAAGCAATATCGGCATTTATTCATTTGGGGAATACTGAAAAGTTCTTCAGTTTACCCTTATCTCATCGGTCCTCGGCACAGCAGACTGGTTGGGACCTGACACAGAACAGACAGCTCCTGTATACTGCATAGTAGGGCCTATATACTTAGAGGGGCTCTTACCTTCATTAGCCCCCTTGCGAAGCTGCTGTAGTTGGAGGCCTGCTGGGTCAGGTCCAGGATGGTCTTGGTCAGTTGGGCATCAGCCAGTGGGTAGGCCTTGGGATTCACCTCGGGGTCAGTCTGTAATAAGATACATATACAAGGGATTATAGAACAGAAAGGCTATGCGGGGCACACACGGCCCGTGTACAGGCGGCTATGCGGGGCACACACGGCCCGTGTACAGGGCGGCTATGCGGGGCACACACGGCCCGTGTACAGGGCGGCTATGCGGGGCACACACGGCCCGTGTACAGGGCGGCTATGCGGGGCACACGGCCCGTGTACAGGGCGGCTATGCGGGGCACACACGGCCCGGTACAGGGCGGCTATGCGGGGCACACACGGCCCGTGTACAGGGCGGCTATGCGGGGCACACACGGCCCGTGTACAGGGCGGCTATGCGGGGCACACACGGCCCGTGTACAGCAGTGATTTTCAACCAGTGTGCCGTGGCACACTAGTGTGCCGCGACACATGGTCGGTGGTGCCGCGGGGAAAGTTCCCCAAACTATGGTGCCCCTGTGTTTTGTTCCCGGCAATGCACAGCGATCAGTGGCGGAATTTAATGTGGGCGGTTGCGTGGTGCGCACCACGCTCCCGGTCTCCGCTGATTGGAGGAGCACGTCCGGGCCCTACGGGCGGCAGTAGGTGAGGCGGACAGCAGCTGCGACCATCTCAGAGGAGGTGAGGAGAAAGGGGGGAGAAAAAACTGGGGATGGGGGAGAGAAACAGCGGAGAGAAGCATGGGGGGGGAAGCACAGGAGAGAAGCAGGGGGGAGAAGTATGGTGGAGAGAAGCACAGGAGAGAAGCATGGGGGAGGAGAGACAGGAGAGAGCACAGGAGAGAAGCATGGTGGAGAGAAGCATGGGGAGAGAAGCACAGGAGAGAAGCAGGGGGGAGAAGTTAGGTGGAGAGAAGCACAGGAGAGAAGCATGGGGAAGAGAAGCACAGGAGAGAAGCAGGGGGGAGAAGTATGGTGGAGAGAAGCACAGGAGAGAAGCATGGTGGAGAGAAGCATGGTGGAGAGAAGCATGGTGGAGAGAAGCACAGGAGAGAAGCAGGGGGGAGAAGCATGGGGAAGAGAAGCACAGGAGAGAAGCATGGGGAGAGAAGCACAGGAGAAAAGCAGGGGGAGAGAGAGAAGCACAGGAGAGAAGCATGGGGAGAGAAGCAGGGGGGAGAAATATGGTGGAGAGAAGCATGGTGGAGAGAAGAACAGGAGAGAAGCAGAGGGAGAAGAAGTATGGTGGAGAGAAGCACAGGAGAGAAGCATTGGGGAGAGAAGCAGGGGGGAGAAGTATGGTGGAGAGAAGCATGGGGGAGAGAAGCACAGGAGAGAAGCAGGGGAGAAGTATGGTGGAGAGAAGCACAGGATAGAAGCAGGGGGAGAAGTATGGTGGAGAGAAGCAGGGGGGAGAAGTATGGTGGAGAGAAGCACAGGAGAGAATCATGGGGGAGAAAAGCAGGGGGAGAAGTATGGTGGGGAGAAGTATGGTGGAGAGAAGCACAGGAGAGAAGCAGGGGGGGAGAAGTATGGTGGAGAGAAGCATGGGGGAGAGAAGCATGGGGAGAGAAGCACAGGAGAGAAGCAGGGGGGAGAAGTATGGTGGAGAGAAGCACAGGAGAGAAGCAGGGGGGAGAAGTATGGTGGAGAGAAGCACAGGAGAGAAGCATGGGGGAGAGAAGCACAGGAGGAAGCAGGGGGAGAAGTATGGTGGAGAGAAGCACAGGAGAGAAGTAGGGGGAAGAAGCACAGGAGAGAAGCACAGGGGGAGAAGAAAACAGGCCCAGGTTTCACACTGAGTGAGTATAAATACATTTAGAATCTATATTATTAACTATATGTATAATATGTACTGTTTTAGTGTCATTTTGTGCCATTTTGGTTGGTGGTGTGCCCCGGGATTTTTTAAGTCTAAAAAGTGTGCCGCGGCTCAAAAAAGGTTGAAAATCACTGGTGTACAGGAAGGCTATGCGGGCACACACGGCCCGTGTACAGGAAGGCTATGCGGGGCACACACGGCCCGTGTACAGGAAGGCTATGCGGGGCACACACGGCCCGTGTACAGGAAGGCTATGCGGGGCACACACGGCCCGTGTAACAGGAAGGCTATGCGGGGCACACACGGCCGTGTACAGGAAGGCTATGCGGGGCACACACGGCCCGTGTACAGGAAGGCTATGCGGGGCACACACGGCCCGTGTACAGGAAGGCTATGCGGGGAATCACCACAGCCCGTGTACAGGAAGGCTATGCGGGGCACACACGGCCCGGTACAGGAGGCTATGCGGGGCACACACGGCCCGTGTAC